>NC_133932.1:122292388-122595418 GCF_031877795.1 Strix aluco
TCATCACCTTCCTAAACTCAAGCTTTTTCAAATTCCAGTATGTTCTGAAAATTGACCCCTCAGAAATGTGACAAATATAATGAAAATAAACTCATACATCTCCACTAGTACTGCATCTGATTCAAAATTCAATTTTGGTGGTGGTGGTGGGTTTTAGAAACCTCCACTGGCCTTTTGATTCTGCCTCCTCCTTCAATACTCTCTGCGTATTATTTTAGATATTAGCCTCTCACTGTTTATTGCACAAATATTTCATTGTTGACAATACAAGAAATAATGACCTTATATTTCTGCTTCACTGATTTTCCTTGGTGAAAAAAACATTGTTCTTTTGTTACAGCTGAGGTTCCTAATGTTTTAGATAAAAGAGCAACAACCCATTCATTTTCAAAACTACTTCTGCCATTGTCTTGCAGCATTACGCATCTTTATGAAAATAGTTAGCCTTCAATTTACAAACACAACAGAAGGTAAGGCAGAACACATCATGACAGCTTATGATCATATATTCAGCAGAAATAATTTCGAAGCAGTTCCAAATTTTTATATGGGTGGGCCTTCTAACTTTCACAGAGGTACTAAACAGTTTCCCTGAAATAAGGCAGAAAATGCATCCACATTACAACAAAAATATAGCAGTGACTCCTGTCCCTCTGTTCATGACAGCCAGACATTTGGACATGATGAAACACTTATGCAGCACCATTTTGTCCTGATATTTTTGTGCTCCTCTGAAAACTATCACATGATGGGTAATGCCTGAGTTCTGTTGGATAGTGATTTCCAACTGATCCAGTTATGTGACAATGAAGTGCTTATATAGGTCCTGATCTACACTCTGTCATGGCACAAGCCTATGTGGGAAGAGAATGGACACCAGGACAGAGGTTGGTTGAATTACTCTGAGGGCCCAGCCCTGGACAACAGGCTGTAGTGGACACCATCCTTTCAAATTAAGGAAGATTTTTTAAAAATTTGTGTAATGTTTGCTTGACAAGTTATTCAGTGATGGTCCCATTTTTTTCAGTAAACAGTCTTTCATGCAAACTTTTACTGAGCATCTGAGTATTTGGGGTTTTTTTAACTTAATGGCAGATTCATGAGCATTTAATTAATTTGATTAGTGTTAAGCTGTTATTAAATCACACTGATAGACACTGCAGAAGCAGTTTTAGGACAGTATTCATTACAAGGGTGTTTTCAAATGAAGCTAATATAGATGAAAATGTCAAGACATTCTGTATTAGTCCAGAACAGCTAAACAGAACGAGGAAGTTTGCTTATGTAACTTTCAACAGGAGTGCACTGACTGGAACCAGATTTTAAGTATTTCATTTAAAGTAAAATTCAATGAAAAATTCCAGAGTCTGCATTCAAGCTGGACTAATAAACCCTGGATGAAGGGGAGGCAGTTTCCATGATTCTATTGTTATGGATAGACAAAGAATAATAAACTCCCCCGCTCAACAATTTCAGAATGTCTGAATAATTGGTAGTAACACTTAACAGGGCTTTGAAAAATGTATGCCACTGAGAGGAAAAAAAAAAAGAGTCCTGCAAATTTCCAGAAATACTTCTGAAAAAAGCAACAACATATTAAGTCCTCATTACTGTATTAATACATAAGAATAATTTCCCATGTCAAAATGTCTAAAATTAAAAAGCTAAAATTTCTACTGTGCAGATGCTACTTTTGCTGTTTGGCCACAAAGACTGTGATAGCTCTAAAACTGAGCACAAAGGACTACTATTCACAGAATCACAAAATTGTCACGGTTGGAAGGAACCTCTGGAGACTCTCTAGTCCAACCCCATGTTCAAAGCTACAATAGGTTGCCCAAAACTGCATCCAGTCAAGTTTTCGACATCTCCAAGGATGGAGACTCCACAGTCTCTCTGGGCAACCTGTGCCAGTTTTTGACCATCATCACAGTAAAAAAGTTTTGTCTTCTGTTTAAATGTCATTTCCCGTATTTCAGTTTGTGCCAATGGCCTCTTGTTCTGTCATGGGACACCACTGAGAAGAGCCTGGTTCTGTCTTCTTTACTTCTTCCCATCAGCCAGTATACACTAAATAATAAAATTTCTTCCGAGGCTTCTCTTCCCCAGGCTGAACAGTCCCAGTTCTCTCATCATCTCCTTGTATGACAGATGCTCTTGTCCCCTAACCATCTTAATGACCTTTGGAAATCCTTGGAAATTGTTTTGAGGATTATTTACTCAATCACCTTCCCAGGTGAAGCTCAATGACGTATTGTTATCTGGATCTTCCTTTTTGCCCTTCTTAAAGAAAGGAGTGACAGTTGCTTTCTTCTAGTCCTCAAGAATCTCCCCCAGTCACACTGATCTTTCAAAGATCACTGAGAATGGTCTCACAACTGCAGCAGCCAGCTCCCTCAGCATTCATGGGTGCATCCCATGAGGGCTTGTGAATTTGTTTATATTTAGTTTGTTTAAACACTCCCTAACCTGATCCTCTTCCACCAAGGGTAAGTCTCCCTTGCTCTGTACTTTCCCATTGCTTTTGGGGACCTGGGATTGGCAAAGGCCAGACCTACCAGTAAACAGAGGCAAAGAAGACATCTAGTACTTCAGCCTTCTCCTTGTCCTTTGTGGCCAAGTCCTCACTTCCATTCAGTAGTGACCCTACACGTTCCCTAATCTTCATTTTGTTGCTGATGTACCTGTAAAAACCATTTTTGTTGCCCTTCTAATGGGTTAACAGCACCACAACTGCTGCTAAACTACAGGCTGTAAAGCTAACTCCATCCCAGCCATACCCAGTTGTGGTACATTAACCTTGGCTGGACACCAGGTGCCCACCAAGCTGCTCTATCACTTCCCTCCTCAGGAGGACAGGGAGAGAAAATAAGATGAAACATCTTGTTGGTCAAGATAAAGGCAGTTTAATGAAAAAACAAAGGCCACATGAGGAAGCAAAGCAAAACCACAGAGATTTATTTTTGACTTCCTATCAGCAGGTGATGCCCAGCTGTTTCCTGGGATGCAGAGCCTCTACACACAGTGGTTGCTTTGGAAGACAAGTGCCTTAATAATGAATGTTCCCCTACTCCTCCTTTCTCTTAGCTTTTATCACTGAGCATGAGGTCACATAGTATGGAATATCCCTTCAGTCAGTTTGGGTCAGCTGTCCCAGCTATGTCCCCTCCTAACCAACCTCTTGCCCACCCCCAGCCTACAGGTTTTGGGAGGTGGGAGGCTGGGGAGACAGCTTTGATGCTGTGCAAGCACTGCTCAGTAACAGCCAAAACATTGATGTCTTATCAACAGTTCTAGCCACAAGTACAAAGCACAGCACTATATCCACTGCTATGAGAAAAGTTAACTCCATCCCAGGTAGATCCAGTAGACCAGTAACAGCCCTTCACATCCCTCACCAGATTCAACTGCAGACATGCTCTGGCTTCCCTAATCCCATCCCTGCATGCTCATGTCTCTACATTCCTTCCACATCAGCTGTCCCCGCTTCCTTCTCTTCACTTCTTTTTTACATTTAAATTTTGCCAGGAGCTCCATGCTCATCCATACAGGCCTCCTGCTGTCATTACTTGACTTCCTGCATTTTGAGATTGACCACTGAGCTTAGAGGAGGTATTCCTTGAAAAGCAACCAGTTCTCCAGGACTGCTCTCCAGGACCGTGTCCCATGGGATTCTTTCAAGCACATCCCTGAATTGGCCAAAGTCTACTTTCCTGAAGTCTAGAGTCCTGCTTTTTGCTTGTTTCCCTCCTCTCATATTCCTGAGATCCACCATCTCATGGTCACGGCAACCAACGTTGCCATCACCCTTCACGTCCTCAGCAAGTTCTTCCTTCTTGGCAAGTATGAGGTCCTGCAGAGTGCTTCCCCTTATTGGTTCTTCCATCACCTGAGTCAAGAATTTGTCATCAATACACTACAGAAACCTCCTGGATTGCTTGTGCCCTGCTACACTGTTCTTCCAGCAGATATCAGGGTGGGTAAATTCCCCCCAAAAGACCAGGCTCTGAGAATGTGAGGCTTCTTCCAGGCATGTGAAAAGGTCTCACCTACTTCTTCCTGACCAGGTGGCCCATAGCAGACACCAACTACAATGCTGACTTCTGATCCTCTCAACTGGCATGTTGTACATCTCTAAGGAGAGCTCCATCCATTCCCACTGGTCTCTCACAAAAAGGGCAACTCCCTGTACTCACCTTGCTGGCTTTTCCTTCCAAGAGAACCTATAACCATCCATGGCAGCACTACAGATGTGTGAGCTATCCCACCGTGTCCCTTTGACACCTATGAGACCATAACTCTGCAACTGCATGCAAACCTCAAATTCCTCTTCTTTGTTCCACGTGCTTCACCCATTAGTGTACAAGTACATCGGAAAGGCACCCCATCATGGTGATTTCCCAGAAAGGGTATGAGAGCTTTTCCCATAATACTTTCAGGTAGGCACTTCCTTGTTTATATATGAGCACACTTTAGACGGTCCCCCTTCAGCTCTGTTTTATTGATTTTATTGATGATGTTTACAGGCATACTTTGCCTGCCAACCTGGTCAGCTACTTCCTATTTCTGGTCATCCTCTCCCTACCGTGCTACTTCTATTTTAAAACTCTCCTCATCAAGTTGGTCAGGTCCATTTCGAGTAGGCAACCATCAATCCTCAAAAAGTGTCCCATGGTCATAAAAACCAAAACCCTGTTGCTGACACCAGCTGTGCAACCAGTTGTAGGCTCTGTCCACTCCTTCTCATGTCCTCAACCTTCACTGTAAGGATCAAGAAGAAAAAACACCTAGGCCCCCATGCTCTTAAGCACCACCCCCAGACCCATGTAGTCATGCTTCATATGGTCCACATTACCCCTGGCAGTATGACTGGGGCCTATGTGGAAAAGCATCAATGGTTAATAGCCTAAGGGCCAGACAAGCCTCAGCAGTCTTTCCACAATGTCCCAGATCTGAGTCCCTGGCAAGCAGCAAACCTCCCTAGACAACAGATCAGGTCAGAAAACCTGAGCATCCTTCTCCCCACAGCAGGGAGTTGCCCTGTACTATTCCTTACCACTTCCTCTTGGCACTTCTGTGTGGATCAGGTTTAGTTGTCTTGGGAGCTTCATTGGACAGAGCTCCCAGCCTCTTGTCAGCTATGAGGGCGCTAAATCTCTTCTGTAAGTGCAAATCTTGAGATGGCGCAGAAGTTGTCCTCCTTGTGCCAGAAGTCACAAGCTTCCAGGCTTTGCCATCCTGTAAGTCTTCACCTCCTATCCTAACAGACCCAGACTCTGCCTGCAACACCTTCAGGAAAGCTGAGGGCTTGGCTCTTTAAGCTTCAGTGTCTCAGAAAAGATCCGGCTAATCTATTTCTGATGCTGCGAAGTCTGCTAACCTCCTCTCACAGCTCCTTTATTTGATGACGCAAGATCCTCAACAAGCAGAAATCTCCTGCAGGTTAGAAGACCACTTCCTGCTGCCCCAGCCTCAGGAAGAGGCACCTCCTTGAGACCTGCAGAGCTGCATCCTCCTTCTGGAGCTCTGTCTGAGTCAAAGTTCTCATCTTAGTGGGTCCATTGCTCCAGCAGCAGCTGGGGACTGTGTCCTGTGGCATGTCACTACCATTACTGAGAAGTTGTATCCTCTACTGAGCAAAGTTGCTGGTCTTCTGTAAGCTGTTCTGCACAAACTGCTGTGCCAACTGCTGTGTGCATTTGCTGCTTCTGTTAGCTGCACTCAATGCTATTGATTGAGAGATTACAATTTGCACTCATGAAAAAATACAAATATTATTTTACACACTTTAAGGTGGTATAATTCTTCAGTGGGCATATCACTAAGAAAGTTAAATAGTCCATTTACAGATTTGTGAAATGTTGTCCAATATTAGGTAAAAGTTTTGTTTTATCACTGATTTCTGAAATTCACTGACTACATAAATTCTATAGACATTCTGTCAATTTAGCTGTATTATACACTCTAAATTATTTAGACTAATTTTTGTAAGATGAAACACCAATGTTCAGTCCAGAGAAATACCCAGTCAAATGCTGTCTATTATTTTATCTAAACTTGGACACTACAGAATACAAATGTGATCACCATATGGTATTAAGAGTATAAAGATAAAAATATGTCCACACTTAAAGATTATGACCAATTATTACAGTATAAATTCTACAGGACAAACCTATGTCAAGTGGTAAATTTTGTTATGCTTCAGAACCATCAGCACTTAGATGCACAATAACTATTTTCAAGGTATTTGTAAAATAATCCCTTTTGAATTAATCCTTGAATTACATACTCAGCACTGGAATAAAAATGTTTAAAAACACACTTAATCTTTGTCTACATATTAACAAGTTTCTGAGCATTTTTTTGCCTCTGGAATAAAAAGTAGCTCATTTTAAAAACACCTTTGAATTTATAAATAGATTAGCTAGATTCAATTCAGAACTACTCTTCCTGAGTTTCAGTAGTTTGAAACATATATTCGACCATTATTTCCAACTACCCTTAGTGCTAAGTACATTTGACAGATAGAAAACTAGTATTTGCTTCTTGTAAATAAAATGGAAGGTATTGTCAGCATCTATCCCATCTGCCTCTACTTTCCTACTATCTGTATGCAATAGATAAAAGAAGATAATAACAATAATAGTAACAACAACAATAGCCACCACCTCATGAAGTTCAACTAGGCCAAATGCAAGGCCCTGCACCTGGGTCAGGGCAAGCCCGGTATCAATACAGGCTGGGGGATGAAGGGATTGAGATCAGCCCTGTGGAGAAGGACTTGGGGGTACTGGTGGATGAAAAATTGGACATGAACCGGCAATGTGTGCTTGAAGCCCAGAAAGCCAACCATATCCTGGGCTGCAAAGAGGTGTGGCAGCAGGTCAAGAAAGGTGATTCTACTCCTCTACCCTGCTCTTTTGAGACCCCACCTGGAGTGCTGCATCCCAGATGGTCCAGACGTGGGACACGAAAACGATCAGAGAGCTGGAACACCTCTCCTATAAAGAAACGACTGAAAGAGTTGGGTTTTTTCAGCCTGGAGAAGAGAAGGCTCTGGGGAGACCTTACTGCAACCTTTCAATATGTAAAGGGGGCTTATAAGAAAGACAGAAAAAGACTTTTTACCAGGGCCAATGGTGACAGGACAAGGGGCAATGGTTTTAAACTGAAAGAGGGTAGATTTAGACTGGATATAAGGAAGAAAGTTTTTATGATGAGGGCAGTGAGACACTGGGACAGGTTGTCCAGAGAAGTTGTGCATGCTCCATCCCTTAAATTCTTCAAGGTCAAGTTGAAGGGGACCTTGAGCGACCAGATCTAGTTGAGGATGTCCCTGCCCATGGCAGGGGATTGGACTAGTTATATTCAAAGGTTCCTTCTAACCTAAACTATTCTATGACTCTATGATTCTACCATAAAAAGTCTGAAGCTAAACATACATGCTTCCAAAATAGAGGGGGAAAAAATTTTTTTACAGCCTTCAGGAATAGATAGTTTTTGTGATTTTACTTCTTCATACCTGGGAAATCATTTTAGTTCATATCCTGTGCCCATTCATGCATAAATAAAATAATGTAAGGTTGCTAACTTAAGCAGCAATTCAACTATTTTCTTCATTCCAATTTTCAGGTCTTTATTTAAAACTTCTGAAAACAAACATGATGCCTTCATTGAGCTACCAAAAAAGAATTAGAATGTAGAACTGTATGCAATGTATGTGGAATTTTTATAGATGCCTAGACTTTTTCAAAGCTTAAAGCAAGTACTACTTGAACAGACTATGAAAGCTAATTTTGATAAAGGACATTATTAGTTAATTTTTTTTAAACACTCGAGCAAATGTGCCCCCCAAAAACCCTACACAAGGTCAGAGGCCATCCTATTCCAAACTACATCCTCAAAAGATAAACAATTTATTCCACTAACAGCATAAAAATGTTAGAAAATCAAAGAAAGTTCAAGATAATATAGAATCATAGAATGGTTTAGGTTGGAAGGGGCATTAAAGATCATCTAGTTCTAACCCTCGCTTCAGCTTCATGGTACTGCATACTCACAACTGATTTATGATACAAGTTTTAAAGAGTGCTTTGAATTTGCAGTGCTAACGATTAATAACGATAAAGAACTAGTCATTAGCAATGTGTGCTGTTAACAACTATTAATGTAGTACACTTTTATTTTACTGTTTAAAAGTGGCCTCATTTATCAGTCTTCCAAACACTACAATCAAAATCTCCAATTTTATGATTATACATGTATACATACATGCAGGAGTTTCATCTGAGCTCTTGCAATGAAGGTTTGCAGGCCTAAAGGTATATTAAACACTAGTCAGTAAGATATAATGGAAGGTGTCACATGGAAATACACTGCTTTTTCTTACAGGATCACAGATCTGGTTAACAGCAGTCCATGTCCAGATATTTCAGAGATTTCAACATGAAGTTATTTAGTGCCAAAAGATTATTTTGACAAAAACATCATGTATCATACACTTAGCATGGATTATATGACAATTTAATGAGAGATTTCAAAATGTAATGGCAAATTCTAATGTGCACCTTATGTAACTTCTTTGTATGTGGTTATCTGAGTAAGGGAAAGGCTCTTCTCATTCCAATGTTGTTGTGTACAAGACATGTTTTTGGGCCACAATGTCTATGATCAATTAATTATGGCTGAGGAGAAAAATAATGGCCAAACGTCTAGGTAGACACCTAGCATGAGGTGAGGGGGATCCTTCCCAAGTATGCGTAGTATCTGCATTTCAAAGAGAATTTGCACACATTACAGCTAAACGGACACCCACAATAAGAATTCAATGGTTGGAAATCAAGCTTTACAATATATGTAAAAAAACCCCACCAAAACGAACCAACCCAGAACAACAAAGGAAAAAAAAAGAAAGTAATACTGGATTTTGCAAGCATTGTAGCAGTAATTTTAATGAATCTCAATTTCAAGCCAGTGCCATGTTTCACTATTACAAGGAAAAAATTTAATATTTAAAATCATTAAACATTGCCTTGTGAATATGAGAGAAATGAAGAGACTAAATTCAAATCTAAAATATATTAGTGTTTGTGGAAACACAAGATATTAGACTCACGTCTTGTGAGTGTGCTCTCACCTTCATATGGAGAAAGAAGTGATAGCCTGTTATTGGACATAGAGACTTCAAAGCTGATTACATACATGTAACATTGTCATTCCCTCAGTTGTATTTAACTTACTTTTTCACTTCTTATGTTTCAATACTCAAGATAATTCCTTAGACCTTATTTTTAATGTAGTTACCAGGGGGAAAAAAAGTTGTCTTTTCAAATTAGATACTTTCCTACCTGATTAAGTTTCTTCCATAGATTGAGAACAGGAGAAAGTTCAGTAGACCATATTTCTCTGTCAAATTTGCAGCCAGCAGTTACTGACCTGCTCAGGATACGAAGCTGTGAAATGACCTGAGTGATGAGAATACAAATGCAATCTTTAAGAAGGATAAACAAACTTATTTTAGTACAAAAATGCAACACAATAGCACATACTGATTTATCTATGGACTATACTTTTCTGCATACTTAATTACTAGTCATGATCTATTCAAAACACAAACAATACCCATATCCAAATATAGAACATACTTGAGCCTCATTCATATTAAGCCCTAAACAAACAAATCCATGTTTTTCTTATCACAGTTATTGTCTTTGTTCAACTATAATTAAAAACTAATGAGGTGTATAATTAATTAAAAAGCATCTTTTCCACAAAATCTACAGACAAAACTCAAGCTCTGACTTTAACTAGGCTCCATCTGTAATTAAAAAAAGAGAAACAAAAAAGCAGAATATGTTACTAAATATATATAGTACCTATCTGGCATCAAAACTCCAAGACAGTTATAATCAATTCATAATGATCTCCAACAGATCTCTTACTTAGATATTCATGCTACATCATATTATTTAACTGCATATTTTTTAAAGAAAGAAAGCAAGCAATTAAAATAATAACTACAAAACTTTCAGAAAGAAGGGAAGCTTTCAGTTCATTAGGTCCAACTGCCTTTTATTGTTAGCAACCCTGATGACTCCACACATAAATGTATCAAATATATGTATACATAGATAAAGAAAGAATACTGAAATTAAAATTCTTCAGTGATATTGCAGTCTGTCCTGTAGACTGCATATAAAACTCCTGGTATTTTTCAGTATTTTAGCTAAATTTTAGTTATTTTCCACACTACATTTTTTGGAATACATGTTAGAGAAGAACTTACTAATTCTTTCCTCTTTTGCTTGACTTCAAAGAATTAAAACTGATAATAAATTTTTTTTAATCATTCAGAAGGACTGGACTATTTAATTGTTAGACAGAATGAGGCAGGAAATCAAGTTGTTTCTGCTGGCTTTTGACTTATTGTCTATTTGAGAGGTGCAATGATGTGTTTTCTTTTTCATTTTTTTTTTCATTGAAGCAAACAGCAGCTTCTTATTAGCTTTGATATGGACTATGAAGCACTACAAGACTATAAAACACTGAACCATTATTTTAACTTCTATAACATTTACTATAATTTTATTCTTATATTAAATGTCTTAAAAGACATAAAACAAAAGATAAATATACATAATGAATAAATATATCAAATCTATCTCTATAACATAGAATCATAGAATCATTTAGGTTGGAAAAGACCCTTAAGATCAAGTCCAACCATAAACCTAACACTGTCAAGTCCACACTAAACCATGTCCCTAAGCACCATGTCCACATGTCTTTCAAATACCTCCAGGAATGGTGACTCAACCACTTCCCTGGACAGCATTTTCCAATGCTTGACAGCCTTTTCTATTAATAAATATTTCCTAATATCCAATCTGAACCTCCTCTGGCACAACTTGAGGCCGTTTCCTCTTGTCCTGTCACTTGTTACTTGGGAGAAGAGACTGACACCCACCTCTCTGCAACCTCCTTTCAGGTAGTTGTAGAGAATGACAAGGTCTCCCCTCAGCCTCCTCTTCTCCAAACTAAACAACCCCAGTTCCCTCAGCCGCTCCTCATAAGACTTGTGCTCTGGACCCTTCACCAGCTTCGTTGCCCTTCTCTGGACACGCTCCAGCCCCTCAATGTCATTCTTGTAGTGAGGGACCCAAAACTGAACACAGTAATCCAGGTGCGGCCTCACCAGTGCTGAGTACAGGGGTAAGATTACCTCCCTGTCCCTGTTGGCCATGCTATTTCTGATACAAACCAGGATGCCATTGGCCTTCTTGGCCACCTGGGTGCACTGCTGGCTCATATTCAGACAGCTGTTGACCAACACCTCCAGGTCCTTTTCCACCAGGCAGCTTTCCAGCTACTCTTCCCCAAACCTGTAGTATTGCATGGGGTTGTTGAAACCCAGCTGGAGGACCCAGCACTGAGCCTCATTGAACCTCATACAATTGGCCTCGGCCCATCAATCCAGCCTATCCAGATCTCTCTGAAGAGCCTTCTTACCCTCAAGCAGATCAACCCTCCACCCAACTTGGTGTTGTCTGCAAACTTAACAAGTGTGCACTTGATCCCCTTGTCCAGATCATCGATAAAGATATTAAACAGAACTGGCCCCAATACTTGTGACCAGCCACCAACTAGATCTAACTCCATTCACCACCACTCTTTGGGCCCAGCCATCCAGCCAGATTTTACCCAGTGAAGAGTATGCCCATCCAAGCCATGAGCAGTCAGTTTCTCCAGAAGAATCCTGTGGGAAATGGTTTCAAGACTGCCACCCAGAAGTCCAAGATGGAAGTTCTGCTAACGCCCCTCCTTACTTCGCCAAGAATCAAAAACTGTGCCCAAGTCAGACTCCAACCATCACATCACCCACAAGTCCAGCTGGGCGCCTTCCCTAGTTGGCTCACTCACCAGCTGTGTCAGGAAATTATCTTCCACACACTCCAGGATCCTCCTGGACTGTTTCCTCTCTGCTGTATTGTATTTCCAGCAAACATCTGGTGAGTTGAAGACCCCCATGAGAACAAGGTCTAGCAATTGTGAGACTTCTCCCAGCTGCTTATAGAGTATTTCATCTGCCTCTTCATCCTGGTTGGGTGGTCTATAAGAGACTCCCACCATGATACCTGCCTTGTTGGCCTTTCCCCTGATTCTTACTCATAAACACTCAAGTCTATCATCATTAAGCTCTAGACAATCAAAATACTCCCTAACACACAGGGCTACTCCACCACCTCTCCTTCCTTGCCTATACCTTCTGATGAATTTATAGCCATCAACTGCAGCACTCCAGTTGTGCAAATCATCCCACCATGTTTTCCTGATGGCAACTACGTCATAGTTTTTCTGCTGCACAATGGCTTCCAGCTGCTGTTTGTTGCCCATGATGCGTGCACTGGTGTAGATGTACTTCAGCTGGGCTATTTATCCCAATACCTTTTTGGGGGGAGAAGCCCTAATTCCTATTAATAGGCCATTCTCAGCTGTTTCCATGATTTCTAACACATCAATAACCCTTGCATCTTCGCTTCTGCATGGATCTCCATCCCCTACCTTCACTGAGATGGCAGACCTAAGGACCTCTCTAGCACACCATGCCTCAAACACTGGTGCGGTGCCCCTAGGCTTATCTCTAGCGAGCCTGGTTTTATTCCTTCCCCCCTTCAAATCTAGTTTAAAGCTCTTGCCATGAGCCCTGTTAACTCCTATGCAAAGATCCTTTTCTGACATTGAAACAGGTGTACTCCATCTGTTGCCAGCAGGTCTGGTGTCTTGTAAACTGACCCATGATCAAAAAGCCCAAAATTCTGCCAGTGACACCAGGCTGAGAACCAGGTATTAATTTGCTGGCTCTTCCTGTTTCTTCCCTCATCATTCTCTGCAACTGGAAGGATAAAGCAGAACACTACTTGTGCTCCTGATCCCTTAAGCAGTTGTCCCAAGGCCCTGAAGTCTCTTGATTGCCCTCGGACTTCTTGTTGCAACTTCATCACCTGAAAAATCAATAACAGATAATAATCTGAGGGCCGTACCAGGGTAGGAAGCTTTCTCTTCACATCTGTAACTCGAGCCCCAGGGAGGCAGCAGATGTGGGTCCAATGGCATATTGGGCCTTCTGTTCCCTTCAGAAGGGAGTCTCCTATGACGATGACCTGTCTTTTTTTCTTTATGGAAGCGGTTTTGATGCAGGGCACAGGTTGACTTAACGTTGGCAATGCCTCCAAGCTAGATGAACCATCGTCCTCGTTATTGTCCGGTTCCACTTGCAGAACCTCATACCTATTACACAAGGGCGCCTGGGAAGGTGGGGTAGTCACAGAGGAGACGTGCCTGCTGTGCCGGGCACGAACTTGTTCCCATTGCCCCCTATCCCTTAAGTCACCCTGTTCAGCCAGGCGGAGAGAGGATCGGGAATCCTCCGTACCATGCATCCTGTCTGCCTGTTGGGCCTGTCCCAGGGAAGGTGGGGTGTGATTCCAGTAGTCTCTCTCTCTCTCTCTTTCTTGCACTCCCTGATACTGAACCTACTCGCCTCCTCCCAGAGCTCTGTCACTAAGTGGAGGAGTTCCTGCACCGGGATGCACCTCCCACAGCTGTGCTCACTGCTGCCATCCCGGACTGGCATCTGAGCAGGGCCCACCCTGCAGCCTGGCACCGGGGTGGCAGCATGTTCCCACCACGGCTCTGGCTGGGCAGCTGTGTCAGCCGTGGTGGGTGCAGAGCTTAGAGAGGCCATGGCTTTCTGCCAGGTAGAGAGTAAAGCAAGCAGTAGAACCACAGCTCTGGACAACAGGAGAGCAGATTTTAGCTTAGTCAGGGATCTTCTTGGCAGGATCCAATGGGCAACTGCCCTGGAGGGTAAAGGGGGCCAGAAGAGTTGGTTAATCTTCAAGAACAAATTCCTCAAAGCACCAGAACAGTCCCTTCTGATGTGCAGGAAGCAAGCATGATAAGCAAGCCAAAGAAAAAGTATAGCAGAAGATCAATACGGATGAAGAGGAAGCTAGTGATCTCAAATGTAAAAAGGTAATCCACAGAAGATGGGAGCAGGGATGGACTACCCAGCAGGGATATAAAGACATTGCTCAATTGTGTTAGGATGGAGTGAGGCAAACCAAATCGCAGCTGAGTTTGAAACCAGCAATGGATGTGAAGGCCTACAAGAAGGGCTTCTGCAAGTATTCTAGTAGCTAAAGGGAGGAAAAGAAAACACAAGTCACTGCTCAGTATAGCTTCTGTTATGGAAAATACGATTTCAACCTCTTATTCTCATAACTTAAAATTAAACTTAATAATTCTTTGTGTGTTCCAGCTATTGTGAATAGCAGAAAAGATTCTTGCTTAATTTAGCAAAAAATTATTTTCGCTGATTAATGTTTTGATCATAGTGTCTTTATCATTCCTGTTATTCTTCCTCCTTTTCACTCTGCACAGATGTAAATGTTCTGACAAGCAATACAGATAACAAACACACATTTCTGCCTTCCAGTTATCATTTTTTTAGCTATAGTTCTGGCTATTGTAATTTGGTTTAGGATAGTTGTCTGCCATCATTTGCAAAGAAATAAAACATTTATATCAAATATACTTTAACTGGTAATTCAGTTTGCAGTACTTCATATAAAGTTGCATATTTATACTATAAAGCTGCAAAAAGTTTATATGATTGCTTTGTGAATATGGGGGATTGAAAATATTAAGTATTGTATTCTTTTTTTAAGTGCCTTCATAGATATAAACACTTAGCTTCATATAGCTGAAATGAATTTGAAAAGTAGTGACTGCAAGATCAAGTAATTAAAGTATTTTCTCACTCTAGTGTATAGGTTTAGCTATTTCTAATTATCTAATCATAGAATTTGTCAATATAATTTAAATAGGAAATACACTATCTATCCATTATTTCATTCTTTGTTCTTCAGTGCACCTATATCTGTTTCTGCTTCGTATATTTTGTCAAAGTAGCTCAAAAATATTGGGATGTGATTATCAAAAGTAAAACACTTAAAAGTGTTCAATCAAAAGAAATCAAGTTTTAACTCTCAGTGTTTCAGAGCACTGTAACATAGTATGATCTTTTATCAAATGTTCATGGAAATTCTTTAACTCTTTCCAGTTCATCACATTTCTTCTCTGAAGTACAACAGTGATGGTATGATGGTAGCATAACTTACTACTAAAGTTTCCATGACAGCACACTGTTTTCAATTGACTGTAACTTTTTTAAATTAGTGGGTTGGGTTGAAACTTCGTGTACTGGTGGTTCTTTCAGCCTGATTACTTTTTGAAAATTTTAGCCTAGAACAGTCATTGACCTTCAAGAAACAGAGGAAACATACATTTTAGTCATGTCAAAATACTCAGATTGACCTCATCTTGGAGCTGCTTCAGCATCCCAAACTTTTGCTAAGGGGCTGCAAATTTGATGGACATTTTTTTGTATGCCATTTTTTATATCCATGAAATCTGTCCAAAATTAAGAAAGAATTAGAGATTGTAAAATAGTAACTCATATTACTGCTTCAATATAATGACAAGTTTGATTTTAGAACTTGAATGCTATAAGTATTTTATTCTCACAAATCACAGTGAAGTTTCTTACAGTGCTGACCAGTCTATGCTACTTCAAATCAGCTAAGGCCTGAGAAAAGGTTTACTCAGTACTCTCAAATCAGTCTCTGTCTGAATGTTATGCAAATGAAAAGAGAAGTTGAATTTTTTATCGGATCATAGAATAATTCAAGTTGGAAAGGACCTCAGGAGTTCTCTAGTCTAACCTCCTGCTTGAAGCATGGTAAGCTCTGAGATCACACCAGGTTGCTCAGGGCTTTATCTGGCATGGTCTTGAAAAATCCCAAGTACAGATATGGCATAACTTCTCTGAATGATCTGTTCCACTGCTTTACTGTCCTAATGAAAAAGTTTTCCCTAATATCCAATCTGGAACTTTCTTGTTACAGTTTATGTCCTGTAAAAACAAGAGAGTCAAATGCATGGATGGGGACAAAGAATGTGTTACGATTGGGAATGACCTGAATAAAATCATGACTGGGATATATATCCCTATTAGAATTATCGGGTGTATCACAAAAGTCTCCCAGGTTATGTAGTATGCTTGTAGTCGCTCCACGGAACTGTTTTCACATCCACGCAAGAGAAACAAGTTTGGAGTTGGAAGGGAAACTGGATTTAAAAGAAAGAGTGTCAGGAATACATCCCTAGGGGCCATATGGAAGACAAAAATGCCTCTGTAAGGTTGCAGGACAGGAATGAGCACACAGACTGAATGAGTACCTAGGAGATGAGCTTGATTCAGCTCACAAAAGGAATATGATTAGGAATCTGTATTTAAGGAGACCAAAAAGCTCTTGGGTTGAGAGAGGGGACTGTACATAGTCACTTAAATCAAACTTACAACATACAAGCACAAATTCACCCCACCTACCCTTAGGCACTTACTTAAAGCTTACTTAGAACTTACTTAAATTACAAAGATTACTACCTTAGCCTCCCTACATAATCAATAGACAGACCTATGTGAGCTAATTTGTCATGTGGAAGGCCCTCCTATTGAGTACATAGGAAAACTAAGTTTCTTACATAGGTAAGATAGGTGGGTCTATGCTGTGGAAATTAGAATGAGGATTTTCCTTTCCCAGCAACCTAACTTCAAAACTCAATAAGAATTCAGCTCCTCTCACTGCACTATATATATGTTACCATCAGGTCAACTTACAATCAACTAAAGACACTCTCGGATGAGATTAATTGTGCCTCAAATACGATACTTCGATGATCACAAAGAGAGACTAGAAGTGACTAGCACAGATGCAGACATCTAGGTCTCTTAAATCACATCTTTTGCACTCTAGTTTGGAAAGGTACCAAGGTATGTATTTATAATACTAAGGAAACTGAAAATCTAATCATAGTTGTGTAATACAGGGTACCCAAAATAAGAGTACTTTTAGAATACTTAAACTTTGAATGCTCACCTTTGCTACTGCAACATGTTCTTTTAATACATTATACACTAAAAGCTCTTATATATTGTGCTAATTTGGGCCAAATACACATCTAAATATTTTTAATAATGATAAGAGTGAAAAAATCTATCATAAAGCAGGAAATCGGTACCATCACTGAAAATATGAGAGGGATGGAAAGGTAGGTAATCAAAATATAAAAGCAATCACCAATAATGGTCTGTTTAAAGAGAGGTGAGAAGATTATTCAGAACCATGAGTCTTTGTAGAAGCTGTTTTAAGTAAGGTCAACCAATCATAACAGTATTCATACAAAAAATTCAATAGAATAATTTATTTGTGAACAGTGCATCTAATAACTATGAATGGCATGCAGAAACTGCTACTGAATATTTTCTCCATTCTTACTGGAAAATTCATACACTGTATGTTTTTTTTGCATTGTCAGCACAGAAAAATGTAAAGTGCATACATTAATAAATGTGGGGTAGTCAAAATGTCAACATTTGTTTGCCTAGTTATTTAGTTAATTGTGCATCTCAGCTTTTTAATCTACTGCATACGTTATGGGTTTCTGAGGATATATGCTGCTATGATATTGACCAACACATTACAGTAAAAAACCCATGTATTTA
Source organism: Strix aluco (assembly GCF_031877795.1). Classification (NCBI taxonomy): domain Eukaryota; kingdom Metazoa; phylum Chordata; class Aves; order Strigiformes; family Strigidae; genus Strix; species Strix aluco. The sequence goes on from NC_133932.1 coordinate 122,310,021, forward strand.
GAGAAACTGAGAGATATAATGAACAGAATGGAAAGCAATAAAGACAATGAATGATTCCATGTAACTTCATATGGAACTACTAGAAAGTAATGTTTGACTTAAAAATTAAAATAAAAATTCATAGAAAAATAAAAATGATTAAATGCCAAGATTTTAAGTTTTCATTCCCTGGAACTTAGATAAAACCAGATTTCTAGGAACACAAAATCTATTTCCGTTATTTACTCATGCACAAGATGAGGAAAAAGTCTTGCCTTCAGTAATTCACAGCCACTGCAAAAAACTGTTACTTCACAAATACAATATATAATAAACACAGGCTTTTATCTAAGTCTTGTATGTATTTCAGAAGCAATCTACCCTACAAATCATACCCAAAAAAATCAAATTTTACACACAGTATTACAATTTGAAAAAGAGGAAAGTCATAAAGTCAAAAATGTATTGTGAAATTCCATGTCTCTGAATTAAAAATAAATTAAAAAATCTAGGCTTAATCATTTCTGAACTATGATTACTGTTCTAAGAATACAAAGCAGAAAAGATTTGCTAGTCATATAAATGCTATTTTTTTTCAAGACTATGGAACAGATAAAAGGATTTTTATTTTTGTACAAAAAGCTAACAAACTTCTCAGTAAATCTATAGACAATGTCAAAGCAGATACTCTACTGCCATCTACCAGTTTTAAAAGGATGTAGTCTTAGCACAGAAACCACTTCTATGTTTCATTTCTTGGAATGAAACAATATATCCCTTTACACAGCTGTTCAAGGAGATATTTCTGTTTTTATAAGACTTTACAGCTCAAACTAAAATATGAAGTTATAACATAGTCACTTTGGTAAATATTAGAAAGTAGTAACTCAGTGCAATGCAACTATATCTTCATTGTGTCAAGAGAGGGAACGGGTGTCAGTTTGATATGCCTTCTGACAGGACTACATGCTTCCATACTGTTCCTCATAGTTTGGCTGCTGTTACCCACGTGGCTGTGAAAGTAGTCTAAGACTGAGCTGCCAATGAAACCTCTCTGACTTTCAGTCTCTCTGTGTCCCCCATCTCTCTGCAAGAACAGGGTCCATGGAGGTTGGATGATGGTACTTTAATGGTATTCATAACTAAATCATTTGTACTGCATGTACATGAGTAAGAAACAGTGTACGTCTACTCTTGCTCTTTTGTTGTTCCCTCAAGGCCACCTCAAAGCTGCACTTTCACTCAATAAGGATGTGAAGTAGGACTGGACTCAGGACAGAGAAACATGCCTTCTTAATCAAAATACAAAGCAAATGAGGGAAAGACATTGACACCACCTATATCTTCTTTTATAAAGAAGAGGATCATATACATCTGACACCAGGAAGACCCTCTGCAGAGCAGGGGTTCAGTGGAGGAGGAAATAACATCAGCATAAGCCTACTACTGACCCAGCCAGTATTCTAGTTGCACCTTCTCACTAACTAAGGGGTTTATTTTGTAGAGGTCCCCAGAATATATATTACCTGGAGAACATGATGCTAAAAGGAAGGCCAGAAGAGGTGGTTGACCTTAGCTAATTACACACCCTGACAAAATTTAAGAAAACCGAAAAATTGCAGACTGTTCTTAGAAGAGAACTTCTCATATGCAGTGCACCAATATATTCTCATATACATAGCACCAATCCTATGGGAATTAATAAAGCTACTTGAAGAACTGCATTGATTAACTGCAATTGTAAAAAGCTGTGTTTTCAGTTAGAGCACAGTACTGTGCCTTCCACTCCATTATGTGGCACCACACATTTCTTCCATGCAGCACCACAGGTGTATACAAAATACTCCCCATATTTTAAAAATTCTTGCTAAGTACTCAAATTGCTCAACTGCAGGGTAATAATAAACACAGTTTAGCATTACTCATCAATTTCTTCTAGAGCTTATTAGTCATATATTTGTGATGTGGGATGCATTTAATAAATGTCAGTAATTATATGCTCTGCACAGCTGATACAACGGTTATATAAATGCAAAATTATTTTAAGAAAATAGATTTATGTTCATTCTGACATCTACAGCAATAACATGACACATTCAAGAATAATTTCAATTGCATGCTTTTCAATAATTATACCCATATTACTCTATGTGGCATGATTAGAATTATGGAGGAGCAGTAGATATAAAATTAGGTACCAGCACTCAGAGTCCTATGAGCTAGATTTTGAACGAGGAAATCTAGTCTGTTGATGAACACACAAGAAGCCACAGCTATCATTATATTACAACTGCACCTTGAGAAATAACCACACACCACAGCCCCACTATTCTATAAACAGTAGAAACACTGCAGTCAAATGTATGACTGTAATATTGGGTAGACATACAGACCATAACTTTTCTTTAGATGACTTCAGTGATAGCAGCAGTGGAGACTTAGTGTATAATCTCAAGCATGACCCAGCAATCTAAGAGTTCCAGACATCCTTGTACGCCCTCCCCTACACAAGCTGTCTCTGTTGCTGTCATTAACAAGGTGAAAACCAGCACTGGAACTATACTATAATCATACATCTGACTACAGTTTTAGGAAGACAGAGAGCAGTTTTAATCTAAGTAAATAAGATATGCAAGGAATGGTGGGAAGAGGTACAGAATCAGCCAGTGACTTACTGAAAATAAGAGCAGGTCAGCAACTAAGTTAAAAAAAAAGAACCCAAGGATAAAATGCTGTTTTACTGAAGCCAGCAAGACCAATGCAATTACATTTAATGAGGCAAAATATACTTCATGTTTCCTGACCCTGGTTCTTACCTTGTTTGCCTTACTAGATTACCCTATGCTGTTTTCCATTATTAGTTTACTATTAATTTTAACTCAGCAAGTATTCATTACAAAATAAAAAATAGCTATAAAAAAGATAATTGGGTTTTTCTACAAAATTTGTAAGTTTCAAGCACAGACAGAAGAGCAACAGTAATTATTTTAAATGAGTACTATATTTAGCAGCTACACTAAGGTATGATGAGCCATTCCTTTCAACTTCTAACAGATTTCATTCAAGAAATTGTTGTTTCTCTTTAAGCAATCACATCAATAAAAAGAATGTATTGTGAGATTTCTGTGCTAATATAATTTTTGTGCAGTATACAGTTAGAGAACATGCTTTTTGCCTGATTTTGTAAACCTAACTTTGTTCAGATATCATAGAATCATAGAATGGTTTGGGTTGGAAGGGACCTTAAAGATCATCTGGTTCCAACCCCCCTGCCATGGGCAGGGACACCTTCCACTAGATCAGGTTGCTCAAAGCCCCGTCCAACCTGGCCTTGAACACTGCCAGGGAGGGGGCAGCCACAGCTTCGCTGGGCAACCTGTTCCAGTGCCTCATCAATCTCATAGTAAAGAATTTCTTCATTATATATAATCTAAGTCTACCTATATATAATCTAAGTCTACCTATCATAATTTACTTTAAGTCATCCTGATGTAATGGGTGAATATTATTTCTGCATGTTGAGTACCTGCTAGAACAAACACTTAAGTTTTCAAATTATTCAGTTGTCATTCATGACAAGTACGAAATGTCACAGTATGTGTACATGAAAATAAGTACGAATACAGACACAGGTCATTGCTACGCACTTTTAAATACTCTCTATAACAATGTGTATTCTAATCCTGTACACATCCATACTGATATTTATAGCAGTGATCTGCAAGATGAGATTTTTTACTGAGTATGAGAAATAAAGCACACAAGCTTTATACTATGTCAAAGAATTGCATCAACAAATTTTTCATGGGAATTATACTTTAAAAGCTTGAATAAAATTCATGAGATATCTGCTAGCTTATAAAATTTTAACTCAAATTAAGAGTTACCTTTCAGTCACAGAAGCCCTTTTAATACCATTATTTACAACTGTATATCTTTATATGGCAAAATGTATGTAAAAAAGCTGTATTATTAATGATGACATTACTGAAGGAAATTTCTAAAGTGCTGGTTAAGAGACAAAATTGCAAATGCAGGTGGGAATTATTATTTATATTTATATGTATGTTGAGGATAGGTGAGGTAAACTGCAGAGTTAAGATTTTGGACTTTGGGAAAGCAGACATTGGTTTATTCACGGAACTGTTAGCAGAATCCCATGAGAAGTGAGCATAAGGGAGAGGGAAAATTGGAGACAGTATAGTGGACAGCACATTACTTTCAGCTGACTAAAAAGGGGAATAAAGCAGTATTTTTGAGTGAGCTTCAGAACAAATCACCTTATTGTGCAGAAAGACCAGGATTTTCAGAATGACTGGGTAAGCAGAGAGACTGTTTGGGTCTCTTGATGTATTGAAAGACACCAAAAAAAGGAACATATAGGAAGCAAATTAAGGACAGAGAAAGAAGATAAAAGCACTCCTTGGGCACTTCAGGATGAAAGTAGAAAAGTCAAAGCCCAGCTAGAGATAAGACTAGAAGGAAACATTAAGAGTGAGACAGGTTTCAACACATACGCAAAAGTTCAAAGAAAACATGGGGCATTTGACAAATGCAAGAGAACATAAGTGAGGGATGGTACATAAAAGCCTGAAGCTTTCAATGGCCTCTGTGCATGGTTTAGAAAGGAAAGGAGCAGCTAATAATGGCAGAGAAACATTCAGAGAACATGAACAAACTTATACTTGAACATGCAGTTAAATCCAGTTGCTGGCCAGTCACAGGTGCTGTTCCCCAGGGCTCAGTATTGGGGCCAGTTTTGTTTAATATCTTTATCAGTGATCTGGACGAGGGCATCAAGTGCGCACTTGGTAAAATTGCAGATAACACCAAGTTGGGTGGAGGGTTGATCTGCTTGAGGGTAGGAAGGCTCTTCAGAGAGATCTGGATAGGCTGGATTGATGGGCCGAGGCCAATTGTATGAGGTTCAATGAGGCTCAGTGCTGGGTCCTCCAGCTGGGTCTCAACAACCCCAGGCAACGCTACAGGCTTGGGGAAGAGTAGCTGGAAAGCTGCCTGGTGGAAAAGGATCTGGTGATGTTGGTCAACAGCTGTCTGAATATGAGCCAGCAATGCGCCCAGGTGGCCAAGAAGGCCAATGGCATCCTGGCTTGTATCAGAAACAGCGTGGCCAGCAGGACTAGGGAAGGCACTGGCGTGGCCGCACCTGGATTACTGTGTTCAGTTTTGGGCCCCTCACTACAAGAAAGACATTGAGGGGCTGGAGTGTGTCCAGAGAAGGGCAACGAAGCTGGTGAAGGGTCCAGAGCACAAGTCTTATGAGGAGCAGCTGAGGGAGCTGGGGTTGTTTAACCTGGAGAAAAGGAAGCTGAGGGGCGACCTTACCGCTCTTTACAACCACCTGAAAGGAGATTGTAGCCAGGTGGGTGTCAGTCTCTTCTCCCAAGTAACAAGTGACAGGACAAGAGGAAACAGCCTCAAGTTGTGCCAGAGGAGGTTTAGATTGGATATTAGGAAATATTTATTAATTGAAAGGGTTGTCAGGCAGTGGAACAGGCTGCCCAGGGAAGTGGTTGAGTCACCATCCCTGGAGGTATTTAAAAGACATGTAGATGTGGTGCTTAGGGACATGGTTTAGTGGTGGGCTTGGCAGTGTTACTCGATGATCTTAAGGGTCTTTTCCAACCTAAATAATTTTACTCAAATCAATAAAATCCAGATGAGATTCACCCATGGCTGCTGGCCAATGTGATGGCAAGGCTGCTCTGTACTGCATATGAAAAATCATGGCAATCAGAGAAAATCCTTGCTGCTGTTAAGGGTAACATTATGCCTGCCTTAAGAAATGGATAGAGGATTCATGGAATGACAGACTATTCCACCTAATCTCTGTCCCTGGAGAGATCATGGAACACATCAACATGGAATCCACTTCCAAACACTAGGGGGAAAAAGAAGGCAATCAGAAACAGCTAACATGGCTTTACCAAGAGCAAACAATGCTTGACCAATCTGATTGACTTCTTGATGAAATGACTATATGAATGAGGGAAGAGCCGGGGATACTGCTAATAAGGCTTTTGACATCATCTTTGATTGCATTCCTATTTTGGAAGCTGAGGAAGTATGGACTTGAAGCATGATCTCAAAGAATGGGCTGGGTGGAAAAGTGGCTGTATAGCTGGAGTCAAATAGTAGTATCAAAGGCTGGACATCGGGATGGCAGCTAGTGAGAAGGAAAAACCTTGAAGGGCCCTTGATACTGGGGCTCACACCATTCAATTTCTCCATGAACAACTTGAATGATAACACACAGTGCACACAGACAAAGCAATAGACAGTTGGCAATAAGTTCCACTTAGAGAAGGAAGTTGGACTACATATAAACTCCAGATGTCCCTTCTAACCAGCATTTCTATATGTGATCTAAGAATACTCTAACCAGGGTTCCAATCCTTTCATGTCACCTTATATTGGTGTGCATGGCTTTCCTCCTGTTTCTCATGCATTCATTTTAACTTCTTCCAGTAGAAGAGAGACCCTCCCATTTCTGCATAACCAACAACCTGGTAATTATGGCAGTTTTCTTTCATCTCTTAAAATGTTCATTATACAATTTTTAGAAATGCTGTTGACATTACAGAGCTTGATCCAAAGTTCAATGGAAAGAAATAGATACTTCCAAAAGGTGATTCACCCCTTTATTTTAGATGCCTATCTAAGAATGGCACTAATTATTCCCTGTAGCTGCTTCTCTTTCTTTAGTAACAAAAAAATGGAAAACTAGTTAAGATGAGGTGAGTAATATTCATATGATTCAAGTTAGATGGGATGAATTACACTGGGGCTTCTTTTTTTAACTTCAGCTGGCTTTGATTTGGGCTTATCATATTTTTCTATCACAGTAACTAGACATTCAACAGAAAAACAAACTCACATGAAATTGTTCCAGTATTGATCAGGGGAATTTGAAGTGGCTTGAATCAATAAATATATCATAAGTCTTTTCTAGTAGGATTATAACAAAATATACTCTGAGAGTTGAACTACAAATCTGACAGAAACTCTCTGTGCATTTCATTTCAAAGATACACTTTTATTACAAAAAAATCTATTTTTAAAATACCATTGACTTTTGGAAATGTGCTGAAGAATAACATCTAAATAAAATATTTGGTATTAACACAGGACGTATTTTAAACAATACTAAAACACTAACTGAAGATAATATTATTAGTGAAGGAAACAGGATTTCACAGGTCTACATAATTCACTCTATGGCAGGTAGGAATATGTTATTCTTTGGAGATGGACTGTAACATACAGGAAGCCTAGACAACCATCAGAGAAAAATAAAGCTTTGTTAGATGAATATCATCCTTAGTACAGAAAATCTTTTTTCTGTTGTGTCGGTTTATCTGCCATCCTGTAGTGACTACCCAAAAGAATATGTCCATACTGGTAAATAAAAGGGGAAGTTTGTGACTTCCAACAAGAAGGAAAAGGCTCCTTCTCCACCTGCAGAATGAATATAAACAGGTGAAGAGGAAAAAGTTCTATCGGGGAGGCATGTGGGCTACCTGAGCCCGACTCATGGATCAGACCCAGTACCATTCAGAGGAAGTGGCAGGTTACCACGGACATGGGAGCCCAGGTGTGTTCTCACTGATTCTGCTAGTGAAGGGAATGGGACAGGAATGGATGCATGTGATCATGTTACCAGGTCACAATACTTGGTTGCAGAGTTGGGATGTTACAGACAACTTTGGCTATTATGGCTGTGACACCTTGTTTCTGGAGAGATTGACAGCTAGGGGCAGACAGAATCAATATGACAAGAATATCTGCCAACAGGCTTACTACTAGCAAGCAGAGCTTTAAACTAGGTTTGTCAGGCAGTGATGACCAGAGTCCAAAGAGAAACGGAGGGGCCGAAGGTTGGAATAAAGCACCTAGAGTATAACATGATGGGAAAGACATTCCTTTAAAGTAAGTCAGTTCTCTTGTTAACAATACAAAGAAGCATATTTAAAGTTACAGGAATTGTTTGACTCTTTATGGTGCCATTATGAATACCAGATGGGATTCCATAAAGACATTTTGAGATTAGTTAGATGAGACAGAAAACAGAATCAATTATTATCAAAAGAGCTGAGATAAATATCTAGGATTAAAAGACAAAGGGGTATCTCAGGGAACCATCCTTCTGCAATTACTTTCAGATAATAAAAATAATGGACTTGCTAACTGGGAGATGTGAGAGTGATTCTGATCACTCACTTTGAGACAAAACAGGCAAAGACAAGCATGCAATTGGGTTTGAGAGAAAGCTATCTAGCAAAATTAAATCACCTTGTATCTTCTACCCTGCCACAGAAAATGCTAGTCAGATTTGGATTACATGCGAGACTATAAAATTTGTCTGAAACGAGTTCTTAAAGCAAGTAATTTTGTTGCAAGATCTGAACCATCAGAACTGCAGAATATCACTTGACTGGTTCAAAAGCAAAAAAAAATTACAAAGGACAAAACGTAGGAGAAATACTCCCAGCAACTTAAGTTGAAGTGAATTGGAATCCACTTATTTGAAGTTACAAGTATTCACAGCTCAACATTTTTAATTGGTATACAAAATCTACAATTAAATAATTTTATAGCATTTCATTGAAAAATTAGTAAGAAGCTATAGTCTGTGGACTCTTCAACAATCTGAAGCTCAAAGGATTATTTTACATTTGTGATGCCCTTAAGCATTTTGAAGATGTGGTGGATTGACCTTGGCTGGATGTCAGGTGCCCACCAAAGCTGTTCTATCACTCCCCCTCCTCAGCTGGACAGCGGAGGAGAAAATATAACAAAAGGCTCATGGGTCAAGATAAGGACAAGAAGATCACTCATCAATTACTGTCACAGGCAAAACAGACTTGACTTGGGGAAATTAATTTAATTTACTACCAATCAAATCAGAGTAGGATAATGAGAAATAAAAACAAATCTTAAAACACCTTCCCCTCAGTCCCTCCCTTCTTCCCGGGTTCAACTTCATTCTCAACTTCTCTACCTTCTCCCTCCAAGCAGCACAAGGAAATGGGGAATAGGGGTTGCGCTGAGTCCATTTTGTGTTATCTTTACCACTCCTTCCTCCTCATTCTCTTCCTCTGCTCCAGCGTGGGGTCCCACTCGCATGAGACAGTCCTCCATGAACTTTACAAAGTTTCAATTATGCATGCACAATCACCCCCAAGAGGTCCTAAAAAGTGAACTGCAAGTCCACAGGCTTGCCTTCCACTTGCCATTCCTGGGATGGTGGGCACAGAAGGATCAAGACACAGTACTAGTATACAGAGAGGCTGTAACTATCCTTTATGCTTGCATGATATGTATAAGGAAGTGTACTCATTCATCCATAAAAATATCGAAAACAATCTATTCTTCAACCTTACTGAGACTTACCTGTCTCATATGATAGTCTTTGTGAAGCATTATGAATCTGTACATGTAAAAGAATGCTGAATTCCTGATGCAACATATTAAAATTACTATACACAGTATTCTATATAGAAATTAGCATTAAGAAAACTAAATGCTAGCCATATTGATTATTATTGGCAGTCATATTTGAAGAGTCTTGGATAATTTGGCAGTTACTGAATGGCATTTTTCACAAAATGCTTTACTATATTATTGGAGAATGCTTAGATTAAACAGTCAACTGATCATACATAGCTACTAGTTATAGTCTAAGCAAGGCTGAAGAATAGCTGCACTGTCAGCTGAGTTCTATTTTAACTGCACTGTTCTGCAGAGAGCACAAAGCAAGAGATGTGAGATTATTCATGACCATATTCAACCTAAGGGATGTTGTGTCAAATGCTTGTTGTAACAGTAGGTAAGGCAGAACCCGAAGAGCCACAGTGAACTCTAGAAATCCAGCCTCTAAAAATTTACCTAAGCTCTACTTACATAAAGTAGCTAAGGACAAAATCCAGAAAGAAATGTAAGTCATGTTGCTGAAAAGATCATGTCTATTTAAGTCAAATATTTTCTTATCAAAATGGCTCTTACCAGTATATATGCAGAATTAATACTCTCTGAACTACACTACAGAACATCATAAGACATAATTTCTATCAATTCAATTAGTAATTACCAATATTAAAATAATACAGCTAGTGATATTCAGCTCTTAAATTAGAATTGAAATTCTCTGCTAGAAAAAATAAAAGCTGTGAATATAATCAATATTTGCAAGGTTACTGAAAGAAGTCCATTTTTTTTAGTTGTGTTTTAGGTTTACTCAAACATTAGCAATGCACTAGGTTACAGAAGAGATCTCTGCATGACTGCAAAATGCTGCACTGTCCTGCAGCAAATTTCTGCTACAGCAGTGTGTTGCTGCAGCAGTACAAGCTATCATTCCTATACATGAAAAATAAATAATATTCATAGGAAGTCTACATAAAATCTACATTTCTATTACCTAATATTCTATTATTCATCCTGTGTAGTGAAACGATTTCATAAAGTGACATCAGATTTCTTGGAATACAATTACATTAGTTTAACTTCAGGGTTAATAGAATAGATCATAGTGTTATCTGTTTTAATACTTATTTTAAAAGATTTTTAACTGCTAAAAGATTGCTAATTATAATTTACTTAACATCAATGTACATCTGCATGATTATTTTAAATCTCTGAGCCTAAACATATGACTGAAGTTGAAACTGCTGTCGGTTGGTTCAAAACAAGTAACTTCAAAGTATGTATGTTTCAAAAAAACCTACTTTCCCTAATCCTGAGTTTAGTGGTGTAGATGATACAATTCTGTGCATCTCTGCATAAGGAAGAAGATGTTAGTAAAAATACAGAAGGAGAAATGATAACAGCTAGTAGATAAGAGACTATATGGGATAGTAGACATAAATTATAAGAGAATATATGACATACTTAGCACAGAATCAGTGAAGTAGTGGACACGGTGTTAAATTTCACGTTTCCAGTGCTAGTGACACAGTTACTGAGCTAGTAGCAATTTATTCATTCAGCTTTTCCCTGCTTTAGCTTGGTAATGGATTTATAAGAAACACTCTTGGTTAGAAGGCAATCATTCAATTTCAGATCGTGAACCATGAGATCACCTATGGACCTAAAATAGCTGACAAACTGTCAGAAATGGAATGGGAGTAGGATTCATAGTTAGGTAGAAAAACAATTTAAGAAAAATCTCCCATTTCTGTTACTTAAATTGCTGAAGACTTAAAGAAGTACCACATACTATTATTGGGAGAAAATCTCTCATATGACAAAGAAGCATGACACAGAATTGTAACTACAAGTCTCATATTTTCAAGATTATAATCCATAGTTTATAGATTATAATCAATGCTGTGACACATGAGTTCAGTAGAGTGTGAGTCTGCATGTAAATGTGTTCATTACCTATTTCCCTTCACAGGAACTCTGAATCTATTCTGACTTTGTGGAGGCTAAGGACTTATTTTCAAATACTAGCATTTTCTACAACTTCAGCTCTTAATTTCTGTAAGCATAGCTGAAACAAATGCAGTGTATCTGACAGAAACAAAAGCATTTAAAGTTGATGTTTATGTAAAGATTTTAAGACAAAAACAAACAGCTACATTGAGTCTTGGTGCATTTTTGGCTTTGTAATAAAGGAGTTCTTGAGCTCAGTGTATTACCCTAATCATCCTAATGATTTGTCTTTATATAGCTTTATAGTTTCATGTGCTAATAATAAAACAAATAATTTGACAATGCAGCTATGAATTTAAGTGAACAAATAAACAATTTACCAGTACAATATTTGATATTCAACACATATAAACCTCAAAGGCAATTTTTATTTTTTTATTAACAGATCAAGGGTCTTATACAAACAAGAGATTTCTGCATGGAGCCCTTTGTAGGTGAGTATGAGCAAACAATTACATACTTTTTTTTAAAATGTAATTCTAAGTCTTGAAATTATAGGGAATTCCAATTATAGGAAACTTCCAATGGATTTTGCCAAGAAAGGTCGGACACGATGATCCCTGAGGTCCTGTCCAACCTGGTATTCTATAATTCTGTGATTTTTTTTTTTTTTTCTATAACTTGTAAAGACAAGTTAAGACAGCATGCTAGGGCTGTGCAGAAAATTAAAGAGACCACTCATATACAGACCAGTTCATTTCACAGTTCTGATATAAGATTCTCAATTCAATCAACTTTCATGTTATCTTACACAATTAATTCACCGGTCAAATAAACTATGCTAATCACTAAATATATATACTGTTTAATTGCACTTATACAGTAATCATGTGCTCTCACCCAGACTTAACTAAAAAGCAATGAAAAAAGAAAAAAAAGAATAAAGAATTTAAAATTTGCCTCAAAGTCCTAAACTTTCTCCGCATTTGAGCTAAAATGTATTAGAATGCCCAGCAAACCTGAATAAACAAAAGGTGGACTTTCACCTGCCTAACAAGCATTACTGATTTTCAACTCAGGCTGAGGTATGGCCACTTCTTAGTCAAACTCCTCCCTAGACTCTAGCCCTTAGTGATTCAATTCAGTTGTTACACTTAATGCCATTTGAGACTCTGTATGTTATCCAAATGGATAGGCAGATATGACACAGGACCTCCAGATCCATGCATCAGGGTAGACAAGCAGTGGGAATCAGTTGCTTAAACGCTAGCTTCCAGTGTCATTTTGCCCCTGACTTCCAGTTGTTGGCCCAACAAGAAGTAGTAGTATTCACTTGGGTCCTGTGCAACATCTGGCAGTTCCTAGTAGATGTCTTAAATACACTAGGGCACTTCCAGATGATACAAGATACCAATTTTTAGGCAACTGAAATGACACCTAAGGGAAGTGATAAAATATTAGCAATTAAAAGCTTTGTCCAACAAACCAAGCAATGTATTGATGATGATGAAGACATCCAGAGTTCAAATCACTCTATCTTTTCCCTTCTCAGACTGTCAAGATAGAAGTTATGAAGAGAACGAGAGACACTCAGTTTTTTCTGTCTCCACAAAGGGTGAGAAGAATAGCTGCTGCAGCTGTGCCATTAATAGTACCCAGCATAATGGGTGACCCACGTCACTTACCCAAGCTGAGGCTTCTACATACAACTCTAAAATAAATAGGTGAAAAATCTTTGATCATTGCCTATTATTCCAGCACTAAGATAACTGCATTCTCACATTAAACATATATTCAAATCTGGACTAGAATGCAATTAAAAGATAGCTGACAACTCTTGACTATGATATAGCCATCTGCCATATCTTACAGCTAAAGCAATAATGGAAATATTTAAAATTAGTGAATTTTTAAACTAAGACCTACAAAAACCCTGGAATTTACTTTTCATTATGTTGAGAATTTTATTACAACATGCCTAAGTAGTTATATGCTATTATCCTGCAAGAACAACACTTTTTTTTCAAAATTTCACATTTCTAATAGTAAGGATAGAATTCTGACTACTGAGAGAATTCTTCAGAATTTCTCTTTCAGAGAAAGCATAAAATGTTACCCATATTCTATCCATCAAACTATTGTATTAGAATTTGGTGACCAAAACTAAAATCTTAATGTGCAGTGAAGAGCAGCTGTAAGAACGATCCCATTGATGGGAGTTAGATTAACAGTATAAATAGAACTAGTTAAACTACTTACATATGGGCATACTCTTCAACATAAACTTAATTATACTATTGTAAACTTTCTCAATAACTCTTTGTTTATTTAAGCTCACTGTACTGGGTCTGGCTGAGCCAGAATTGGTTTTCCCCTATAGCAGCCCTCACGGTGCTGTGTTTTATGTTGGGAGCTGGCAGGGTGTTGATAGCACACTGGTGTTGTGGCTACTGCTGAGTAGTGCTTACACAGCACCAAGGCTCTTTCCGACATTTTCCCCCCCACAGTGGGACGGGGTGGGCAAGACCTTGGGAGGGGACACAACCAGGACAGCTGACCCGAACTGACCAAAGGGATATTCCAGACCATATGACGTCTGCTCAGTATAAAGCTGGGAGAAAGGAGGAAGGGGGTGGGGTCACCCTTGGTCCTGCAAGGCAACCACTACACGTATTGGAGCCCTGCTTCCTGAGAAGGCCCGACAGTGCCTGTTCATGGGAAGTAGAGAATAAATCTGTTTTCTTTTTTTTGCTTCCGCGCGCAGACCTTTGCTTCGCTTTTCTTATATTAAAACTGCTGTTGTTTTACCCACAAGGGTTGGGGTTTTTTTCTATCTTATTTTCTTTCCCCTCTTTGCCCTGTTGAGAAAAAAAGGGGAAGGGGGGGGAAGTGATAGAGCGACTTGGTGGGTACCCGGCATTTAGCCAAGGTCAAACCACCACAGCTCTAAACGAATACCTTTGTAATTAAAGATAATTGTTATTACATTAAAGTATTCTACAGATAAAAGTCAACATAATCCTAAAATCCCTCCATTTTCTCTGACTTTCTTATGGAAATTCATATTTATGAACAGGTGGTTGGGTTCTCTAGCTTATACTGGATGCAGAAGAGATTCAGAGGTCAACGAGAAATGTAACTTTACCTGGGAACTGATCATACGTTGTGATGAACGAGCAATATTAGCAGGGAGGCCAAAAAAGTCAGGTTTATCATCTTCTGGAAGGCTTTCAATAATATTACGATAATCCTGCATTAGAAGAAAACAATAAACATAACTGAGGGAACATTTTGTTCAGCTCATGAAATTAACAGTGTATACTGAAAATTCATTAAGTGCACTGCATAACACAAGGTTAAAATAGCTATTTAACACATGATATATCTTGGCAATATTATTTATAAATTTTTTAACTCTAAAAGAGCAAAAAGCTTCAATTCCAATTACAGTGATGCTATCAACTGAAAAGAAAATATGCTAAGACTATCTTAAAAGTAGTTACAATATTTCTGTTGAAAACTTAAAAGTAAGATTAATGACAATATAAAAAAATATTTTGGCATTTAGAATTCGAATAATAGAGTATAATACATATTTATACAATGAAGAGCACTCACTTCTTTTTAAATCTATGAAGATATCACTCAAAGAAAGTGAAATTGTTCAGGTAAAAATAGGTTTACATGATCATTGGAGATGCAGAATAGCATCAATAGCAGTTATAGTGTAATAGTCACCAGTGATGCTGCTCTTGCACAAAACTGAAAGAGGCCTTGCAGACTCAGGTAGACTAATGGTGCTGGATGTTCTCTTTCATTGTGGCTTTGAAAGCAAAATTATTTACTATTTGAAAGTCAGGCTGCACCCTATTGTGTTATATCATGTGTGTTTTGTCCTTTGCTTGCAGGAGCATGTCCTATGTGGGCATGATTTACTTTGACACAGAATCTCACTTCAGAGGTAACAACAGTAGCAGACCTCTACACCAAACACTGAAGGAACACTATTTAGTAAGAGATATTATTCCAATTAACTTAAGTAATCAAACTTAGCCTTATTATTAGTGTTCTACCAATGAAAACTACTTGCAGAAAAATATAAACTCTCACATAAATATTCATACAACTATAAGAAACTGAGACATTAAATGCAGTGCAGGCAAGAAGAAAGGTTCATCAGTTTGATCATATTATTTACAAGAATAGAGACCAGCCTGGTTTGTTTATTCCTTCCCTCTTTACGACATTAACTCAGCACATCTATAGAAAATAACTGTCATATTTAACGTACAAAAATAAACAAACCCCAAACCTAAACAGTCAGAATCCAGGTAGAGAATGCCAGACAGATTTATTTTAACTGGCATAATTCCATTTACATCAGCTCATATTAGAGGTCTAGTATGGAGTCCTATATTAAAATGCAAATGAATCTTAGTAACAATAACAATAGTATGTGAAAGATAGGGAGAGATCAGTTCTTTAGACTCTGTTGAACTCCCTCTCCTTTACACTAAAGGAATACTAAAGGAGAAACACAATCCATATTTATCTCCAAATAAAATATCATATACCCTCCACAGCATGTTAGAAGATTATGTCAGAATGTTGATATAGTTTGTAAATAAGGAGATACAGATTTTCCTATCTCATCCAGAAGTTATAAGAATGTTTAGCAGTCTGTACAAAAGTGCTATTATGTTAATATACTAAGTTATATAAAAATGTAATAGTATCCTTCTTTATCATAAATTGACCCAATTTCTTCTACTCAGTCCCTCATAGTTATTCTGCTCTGCACCATAGTCCAATAAGATATTATAAAAAAGGAGACTGAACAGACTAGCAGAATAGTTCTGACAACTTGAGAATTAGTGTTCCACACAAGAGAAGTCTTAAATAAATGGAGGTATCTTTTGGTTTATAACTCTGATTTTCTTTGTGCAAATATATCCAAGAATTTTAGTTTCTATATTAGGTGACAGAAGATGTATACCTACCAAAATACTGCAGGAATTCGGTAAAGAGATGGAATATGGGAAACTAGTCATCTTCTTGCCTCTAGCATTTAAACTGCCAATGATTCGTGAATTGAAAAGTTGCTCCAAGTAGGACCGAAGAACCCTCATATCAAAGTAATTATCTACACGGCCTCCATAAATTGCATTTTCAAACAAGCCATGCACAAATTCCCACTGAAAATCTTTGGAACCTATAAATTAATTAGTATTTTGTATTAATATTTTGTATCAATGGACAGCATTGCATTATAAGCATTTCTTCTTGTCACTGCAAGACAGTGCAGTGAAAATTCTTCAGTGAAATAAAAAAAATACAAACACATCAAATAATTAATTTCTAATTGTTTTTCTTCTATATTACCAAATAATAAAAGTTGCAGAAACTACAATGAGTTTGTAAATATTTTTCACTGATAAAATGACCACTTACTGTGTTTCAAAATGAGCTATTAGAAATATTACTTAAGTCTTGAAGTGCTTTTTATTGTAGATAAACCAATTGGATATATGCATTTCAGAAATGATGCTATTAAAACTTTAATTATGTGCTCCTTTGTCATGAATAAAAATAATTTTCTTTGTTCAAAATTTTATACACTATTTTGTATTGCAGTACCATCTGATCTCATAAAATAAACTGACTGATTGAACCAAAACCAGATCATGCTCAAAATCAGTAACATTACTGGAAATGTCATCTTTCAAACACAGAGGTCCAGGATAGGTTCTTTGTAAATCATTATAAATCACACACCATAGCACATAAAACACATAAAGCATGTTACTATTAGTTTCCTGGCCAGACTGATGTTGCAATTATATTACTCTAGCATAGCTATATCCCACAAGTTCAGAGTAACTTATTTTTCCTCCCTTCTATCACAGTTGTCTAAAATAACTGCAAGGGACAATGATTGATTTACACCCTATAGCTTTCATGTGCAGGTAGAAGGTACCTTGATCACAGAATCACAGAATCATCTAGGTTGGAAAGGACCTTGAAGATCATCTAGTCCAACCGTTAATCTAGCACTGACAGTTCCCAACTACACCATATCCCTCAGCGCTATGTCGACCCGACTCTTAAACACCTCCAGGGATGGGGACTCCACCACCTCTCTGGGCAATCCATTCCAACACCTAATAACCTGTTCTGTAAAGAAAAACTTCCTAATATCAGTCTAAACCTTCCCTGGTGCAACTTGAGGCCATTCCCTCTTGTCCTATCGCTTGTTACTTGGTTAAAGAGACTCATCCCCAGCTCTCTGCAACCTCCTTTCAGGTAGTTGTAGAGGGTGATGAGGTCTCCCCTCAGCCTCCTCTTCTCCAGACTAAACAACCCCAGTTCCCTCAGCTGCTCCTCGTACGACATGTGCTCCAGACCCTTCACCAGCTTCGTTGCCCTTCTCTGGACATGCTCGAGACATTCAATGTCCTTTTTGTAGTGAGGGGCCCAAAACTGAACACAGTAATCGAGGTGCAGCCTCACCAGTGCCGAGTACAGGGGCAAGATCACTTCCCTGTCCCTGCTGGCCATGCTATTTCTGATACAAGCCAGGATACCATTGGCCTTCTTGGCCACCTGGGCACACTGCTGGCTCATGTTTAGCCGGCTGTCAATCAACACCCCCAGGTCCCTCTCTGACTGGCAGCTCTCCAGCCACTCCTCCCCAAGCCTGTAGCGCTGCTGGGGGTTGTTGTGGCCGAAGTGCAGCACCCGGCATTTGGCCTTACTGAAGCTCATGCAGTTGGCCTTAGCCCATCGCTCAGATCAGAAAGGTACTTCTTAAAGCCCCTTGAGAAAAGGAAGCAAAAATTACTTTAAGGGGGGGGGGTTTATTGGTGGTAACTGTTGTTCCCAAATACTTCAATCATTTCTTCGTAAGTAGTTATGTTCACAGCAGTAGCTAATGTTTAGATTAACGATTATCATTGATAGTTAATGATTCAACCTCTTTACATTACTGTATGTTTCAAGTCTGTGTAACTAAGGTCAACTCCAGAAGTACTAATCCTCCATAAATCTCATTTAAGTCAATGATCATAAATTATCTCTAAATATCAGTTCCTAATTTTACTTTGAAATTATATAAAATGCAAATACTTTTTTAAAAAATACTTTTAATATTAACTAATATTAAGAAATTACTGTGCTACTTAACAGAACAATGAAGTGGGCACTAACAGTGAGTTTCAATATGAAGAATTCACTCATACTCAACTCATATTCCATTCATTTATTCAATATATGGGGAAGCTCACACTGGGAAGGAGTAGAGACAGAAGACTTCATCTTCCAGGCACTCCTGTATTTCCTATTTATTCTTCTGGACTCAAGAACCTGAGCTGAATAGTTCTTGGCACAAAGAAAACATGGAATTACAATTCACCCTATGTTTCTTGCTTTGCTTACTGGAGATGAGCCTTGCAGCATCTCCACTCTTATCTGAGTGTTGTAGAAAGAAAAAAGCTCCTCATGCAACATCTCTAGTAAAGGTAAAACAGGACAGGTCCTGTTTGAACTCAAGTTCAGATGGCACAAGGTGGCTTGCATCCATAGAGCTACTCTCTTTTGCCCTAAAATAAGGTAACCTCCCATCTGCTGCCTACTGGAAAGTGTCTCCGGGCTCTGCTATCTGACAAACCATGCCTTGTCGCTGCCTATGAGAATGCCAGTCTGCATAAGCCAAATATGGGGAAAAATAAACCTGATCATGGAATAGTTTTGAGCCTGTGTCGAGCCCTTATCAGTTTACTAATATAGACATACCCTTTGGATCTACATCCAGAAAAGCCTAATAAGACTAAGCACAACTGATTCAGGGTCACACTACTTCCCATACTGAAGTAGTTACCTAACTTGGTCATGTGTTTATATTTGTGAAAATGTTCCAACGAAGATTCAAATGCAAAATTTAAATACCTGCAAAGCAGCCTTTAAACAGAATGGTCCCACTCCAAACCCCAAACAAAACAATCTTGCAAAGTAACAAATTTATAAAAATTACTATGAAATTTTTTAATATTCTAAAAATTTTAAATGAGAGGCATTTAGAAGGTTTATGCTACAGAGGTGAGAAATCTTTCCTTAAGAAGTGACTTACCCTCAAAGAGTCTATCAATAATGTCAAAACCAGCACGGAGATCAGATAAAGAAAATTCATAAAACTTGGTCCAACCCTATCATTAAAAAAAACCCCAAAGAATTTAATTAG
Organism: Strix aluco; assembly: GCF_031877795.1. Lineage (NCBI taxonomy): Eukaryota > Metazoa > Chordata > Aves > Strigiformes > Strigidae > Strix > Strix aluco. The sequence continues at coordinate 122,329,633 of NC_133932.1, forward strand.
TCACACAATGATGATCATGAAGTAAAATGCAAATATTATGTGGTTACTGAATACTGTATAATACCTAGTACTGAATGAAAAAAGAGACAACCTATGTCCTCTAACGTACACCTTTGGAAACATGCAATGGAGGTAGCATAAAAAACCCAGATCTACCAGTGCATTTAATTTTACATATTTACATAAAGTAGAATACATTGAGTATGAGGAATGTAAACTTAAGATTATCTTATTTCCTAACAGTATTTACTTCAACTAAACCTTGCTGACATCTGTGACTAGATCACACATTGAATTATGATGTTATTTCTGAGGGCTTTTTTGTATTTCAGTTTCCTTTGGATTTTCATAAATATGTCCGGTTCTTCAATCACAGTGTACATTATGTTTTCATCATCTTACTCCTTAATTCATGTCACTTCTCTATGAACTTAAAAAATTGTAACGAGAAAAGCAATTACTGCTACCATTATGGGGAAAATGCTGACCACCATATGCATATTTTAATCATTCTCAGTTTGTACCTTCTTTCTGTTCTTGGTGGCATTATTCTTTATATAGCATTAATGTGTAATGTGCATGTAATTCTCACAAAAGGCTTTCAATAGAAATGGATAAGTATAAATAAATATTGATATATGATACAGAACTTAGGAAATCCAGATCTCAAAGGTATCTCTGATTGCTGTATCTTCTTATGACTGTACCTTTGCATATGGATCATATCATAGGAACAAGGTGCATATGACTCATGATAAGAAACGTGCAAATATGTCAGATAACATGCACATATCCAGTGAGATGGATACAGTCTTAGGTCAAGACTGCAGCTGTTCCACAGATCACAATCAAACTATCAGCCAGTCATGCTGGAGGTCATAAACTGGAAAGATGCTGCAGTCTCTCAACAGTGTTCATGTATTTTTTCGACAGATCTGTACATGGACCCAAACCAACCTGGAATTCATTATAAAATACAAGAGCTTCTAGCTGGGATTAATTGCAGTCCAGCGATGTTAGAAACTGGTAATCATAAGCAAAACAAAACCCATACTAAGTCTGCACGAGACAAACACAGTTACAGTGGAATTAAGGAGAAAGCGGTAAAATTCTATCTTGTGTGACTTGGAAAGCTAGTGGTAAACAACCATGAATTTGAACAAAGCCAAATGAGAGTTCATGTGTCAGATCAGTACTTTAAATATTTTCACCTATTCTACTTCTTGAACACTATATTCAAAGTCTGTTACTGCAAGAGGCAAACAACCTTATAAATCACAAATTCAAAACCAGCAAAAAACCCTCAAACATTCCAGGCTCTGACAGACAAAATCTTTCAGATGACAGGTTAATTTTACCCCTAGTCTAAATAAAATAAACAAGATATAAAACAGTTTGTTGGGGGGGGTGGGGGGGGTGTCTGTTTAATTTAAGCATCTGCAGCCAGAAAGAAATGTTTGCTTTGAACAAAAATTTATCTAAGGAAAAAACACATCACAGTCTCTGAAACCCATTATAATCCTCACAAGAAACGAGTTAATTCCTTTGTTCTTCCTTCTCCTTGAACAGGGTTTGTGTGCAGAAAGAGTAGACAATGTCATCTCCTCCTTCCCACCAAAGTGTCTCTTTCTCATTGTCATGGTTTAAACCTGACCAGCAGCCAAACGCTGCACAATCACTCACTCACCATCCCCCGCCCAGGGAACAGGGAAGGAAATTGAACAGTAAAGGGAGATTTGTAGGTTGAGATAAAAACAGTTCAATAATTGAAATACAATAAAATAATAGAAAGTACAAACAGGTAATGCACAATGCAATTGCTCACCACCTGCCAGCTGATACTCAGCCCATTCCCAGCTCGCGATCACAAAAAAAACAAGATCTCGAAACCACAATCCCAGAAGCGAGAGAGAACCCCCTCTTTCCCAGCTGACCCTCCTCTATATACTGAGCATGGCGTTACATGATATGGAATATTTCACTGGCCAATTTGGGTCTGGTCCTCTGGCCATGCTCCCTCCCAGCTTCTTGTACATCTGCACATGAGCAAGACACGTGGAGTTGGAAAGTCCTTGATTGTTTAGCAACAACTGAAAACATCAGTATATTATCAACATTCTTCTCATACCAAATCCCATACTGAATCCAAAGCCCAGCACTATTCAGCACTAGCTACTAAGAAATAAAATTAACTCGATCCCAGTCGATACCAGGACACATGTCTTCCATTAAATCGCGTATGTTTCAAAAATACTTTTTCCTGTCCCAAGCAAACAGGATTTATGGAATCTTTTCCATGGGATCTCACTTCTGCATCAGTATCAGTTAGTACATAAATCACAAATTAACCCCACGCAGGCAGTAGCAATTTTCAGAGTGACAGGAATTTAGCCTACCAAGATCTTATTTTGCAATGAATTCAGAGACAATGATGAAGGCCAGCACCAGAAAGATCCAATTTTTTCTCATCTCTGAACATGACCCAACATATACCTGACGAAAAATACTCCCAAGTATAAAAGCTAATAAATGGGGCAATTTTTTAAAAAAGTAGCAAATTATTACCTGAGGAATATAATTTCTTCTTTCTTGGCATACAGCATGAAACCACGCTAAACAAAAGAGAGAATGTGCTCGAGTCAAATTTCCCTCTCTATTAATTTGCTCTGGAGTCCAAGATTCATAGGTTCGCAAGAGATTCTTTTTGAGGCCTGGAGGTGCCTGCATTGGAAGGAAAAACACTGCTCTAGACAGAAAACCTGATACTTTTATGTACTGTTATCTTAAATTCTAACTTATGATTTAATTTAATGAGATGACAAACAGTACTTAATAAAACAAAATTTAACAAGGAAAAAATATGCTTATAATAAATGACCTAACAACAGAATGATCTTATACTGAAAATAACTTAAACACACTGAAGGAAATTGTAACCAGAACCAACCAACAGGAGGACTGAACTACACTAAAAGAACTTAGTGAAAGAATAGTACTCTATCAAAATATATAATCATAAAAGTAAATACAATTTTTTCAACAAGAACCTTTCTTCTGATTTTTCAAGCTCAACTATCAATTATCATTTCTGTGATCAGAGCCAACCTGCTTCATGGCATCACCGCACTCTTTTAGCTTGCATATAGATATGGTATATATGCATGATAAAACGCCAGTTGTCTGATTTAGTGGTAGGTATTGTTCACACCAGTAGAAATAACTGCAGTTAAAGTACACATAATAACAAAGATTACAGTGCTTAAAAGTAAAATAAGTGATTAGATACCCTGCCATTTTCAAATTATTTGCAAGTGTGAAGGCAAACACAAATTTTAAAGAGATTGAAATCACATTTTCATATTTATAAGAATGTTCTTTCTTTCTTTTGAAAATCAATGGCTGTTAATGCTTCTGTAAGATTATATATTCTGTAAGATTACATATTACATACAGATTACAAGTTGCATATGCACACTTGTGGCAAATAATTGCAAAATACCATAGTCGATTTTTTTTTTTTAATATTTACATCTTGATTGGTAACAGTTAGGGAACATACCACAACCATATAATAATCAAATATTATTAGGCAAGTCATTGGCTATCAGTGCCCTTTCACGGTAACAAAATATTTACTACAAATTAAAAGGTAACAACAGGATCTAGAACACTGCATCAGTGCGAAGTTCCAATTATTCCAAAGACAATGGGTTCAATAACTTCAAGAAGCTAGATGAAAAGAAATGTGGCAATCCTAGACAGTCCTGTAGTTTCTGTACCATTGAAGACCTCAATATAAGCAAGAAGTTACCTCAGAAGTTTAAAAATACCTGCAGTCAATATAAAATTGTAACAATTTTGGCTTCTTGAAAGTCTGGACCCCAAAAAAAAGGTCAGAGCTTCTTGGTTTAGCTGTAGGCAAAATCTTAACACTCCATAACCAATGGAGGAGTTAGTAGCACCCCTATGCATCATTTCCATAATGGGCATTAATGCATAGTTCATTAATGATTAGAGCTCTTTCCAACAAGTTGGAGGAGCATGGTGCCAGTTATTCCTTATGTTAAGCTATTGTAAAGCAATTTTTAGTAAAGGGCTTTAATTGTATGTTCTGCTGTATGGGAGGAGAGCCATTTTTGTTGAAAGGGTCCAGTGAATATAAAGCTATGGGGCCAAAAAGAAAAATAAGGAAGAGGAAGTGTGATTCTGTGATCTTCAGATGAGGACATTCATCAAGAAGGAGAAATTCCAGCACCTGTGTAGGGTCTTGCTTTTAAGAAACACTGATTAAATGCAATAAAAGAATTTGGAGCACAAACCAAAATTCCTGCCCCAGGTAAATTTATTTTCAGTTCAGATTTTCAATTGGAAAAAATATCTGAAAGAAATTTTACCTTCCCTTTAAAGCACAGCTTCTGCAAATTTCCACATATACATTACAAATTATCATCAAAAATCTTTCAAGGTAAATTCATAGCATTTTTTGTATTACATCTAATTGAAATACAAGCCAAACTCCGTTATGTAAATAGTCCACACTATCTAAACATATAGTTTACTATACATCCAAGTTCATTCATGGTAAACATATAATAAAAGCTTTCCAAACAGGTCTTACTTCATAAGTTATTTTCAGACTTGATTGAAGCAAAATTGGAGTAAATTTTGGATGAACTTCAGTAGTAAGCCAAAGGCGAAAGTTTGGTTGAGGCTGTAATGTATTCAGTTCCTATTAAAGAGATATTATATATTGAAGGTTTTGGTTTTGGGTTTTTTTAATATTCAAAACACAATTTTTAAAATTATAATATCCTAAATTAGAAAATTAGGCTTGTCTAAAAAATCTTTAGTTGTTTTTACAAGTAACATTATTTAAAAGACTATAGTTCAAGATCTGTTGTCTCCACACATTCTATACGCTAGCTGTGCTTGAGTTTGAAGTTCATTCTAGCTGTGTCAAAATATTTGCACCTCCCTCCCCAGATCCTAAATTCAGAACATAAAAATATATCACAGTTCTTTACTTCTTTTAAGTAAAAATACACCAGAAGGCTACATCTCAAAAGATGAAGACCTGGAATGTGGGCTGTATATCAACAACAAATCTCAATGATTTTCAATAACTGTATCTATTAATTTCTTTTTCTTCAACTGTTTGTTGTATGCACACTTCATGTATCATGATTCATAGAAACTTGAAGATAGGGAAATGGATTTCTAAGAATAAATACTGTCAAATGCTATTTCAAATATAAAGGCTTCACAAAAAATATATAATTACTGAATGTATGAAGACATACTGATGGTTCTTTATGTGCTTCTGAAACAGACATATTTTCCACTGAAGATACAAAAGTTGTTTGACAATTCACTTGAGAACAATGTCAACAGTTTTGTGTATGTGTCTTGGAAGAAACCTAGCTCAAAAAACTCTTAACAGATTTTCTCATAATCCATTTATTTTGATAATCTCTAAAACATAATAATAATCATTTTGCTTTTAATGTTTTATTAAAGAAAAAAATTTCTTTGAACCCATTAATTGTTCTGCTCTTTAGGCAAAATGACAACTATATCTGGTAACTAGAATCACAGAATTGTTGAGGTTGGAAGGAACCTCTGGAGACACTCTAGTCCAACCCAATGCTCAGAGTCAGCTACAGCAGGTTGCCCAGAACTGCATCCAGTCAAGTTTTCAATATCTTCAAGGATGGAGACTCCACAGTCTCTCTGGGCAACCTGCTCCAGCATTTGATCATCCTCACAGTGAAAAAAATTTGTCTTCTGTTTAAACAGAATTTCCTGTATTTCAGTTTGTGCCCATGTACTCTTGTCCTGTCATAGGACACCACTGAGAACAGCCTGGCTCTGTTTCCCTTACCCCTTCCCATCAGCCAATACACACTAAATAAGATTCCTCCTGAGGCTTCTCTTCCCCAGGCTGAACAGTCTCAATTCTCTCAGTCTCTCCTTGTATGACACATGCTTCAGTCCCTTCATCACCTTTGTGGCCCTTTACTGGACTGGCTCAAGTATGCCCATGCCTCTCCTGTACTGGGGAGCCCAGCACTGGACACAGCACTCCAGATGTGTCACACCAGGGCTGACCAGAGCAGAAGGAACACTTCCTTTGACCAGCTGGCAATGCTCTGCCTAAAGCAGCCCAGGAGGCCAGTGGCCTTCTTTGCCACAAGGGCACGTTGCTGGCTCATAGTCAGTTTCTCACCCACCAGGACTCCCAGGTCTATTCTGCCAAGCTGCTTTTCAGCCACTTAGCCCCCAGACTGAGTGCCTGGAGTTATTTCTTCCCATAGGAAGCACTTGGCATTTCCCTTTGCTGAACTTCACAAGGTTCTTGTCAGTCTAATTCTCCAGCCTATCAGGTCCTTCTGAATGAAAACACACTCATCTGTTGTATCAATCATTTCTCCCAGTATCTGTTCTTGCCGAGGATGCGCTTTGTCCCATTGTTCATGTCATTAATTAAGACGTTAAACAATGTTGGCCACAGTATCAACGCCTGGAGCACACCACTGATGACTGGCTTCCCACTGGATTTTTTGCCACTGGCAACAACCCTTTGAGCCATGCAGTTAGATCAGTTTTCAATCCACCTCACTGTGGTACAATCAGGTCCGTATTTCATCAGGTTGTCTATGACAATGTTATGGAAGACAGACTAAGATATGAAAATGATACACAGCCTTGGAAGCAGGAGATTTAAGAAAAGAAAACAAGGGAATCTACATGCTGATTCAAGTGCAATCATCTGCAGCATGCATCCTCTGATACATTGCATTTGGCTAGAAGACACCTAAAGGGCAGCCAGTTGTAAGCTGTGAAGGTATCATCTTCATATTGATAAAATTCACACTGACCAGAAGACATATTTCATCTTCTCAAATGGAAAGATCGTGAGAACTAAATTTGTGTACCTGGACGGAATTGAACTATAAAGATGCAGATCTCTCTTAAGATGTTCAAACATATGAATTACATAGCCTCGCACTTGCTAATAGTATGCAAAACAGTCAAGGGGATGTGCTGAGTCAAACATTTAACACTTTCGGTATTATGTTCTTGTGGAAAGAATAAGAAACTTCTGATACATATCCATATTTTAATACTTACAAGATCTGAAATTTTCTTAGTAAGAGGCTTACAAACACTTCCTTACTGTGCACTATCATATTCAGACTAGATGACACACATCAGTGCTATCTCGCTTTGTCTTTCCATTTTTTCAAAATGGATTATAAGAACGTTAAATGCATGCCACATGATCAGTACTAGACAGAAGATAGACTCCAAGGTTATGTGCATGGAGTATACTTTATGGACAATCACTAGAAACTGGAAAATTAAGATTGTAGTATCTGTTGATAGGAATTCCCCCGCCTTTCTTTTTTTTGAGTTAATTTGTTTTGTGGATTTCACGGTGATATACATGTAAAGTCACTTTTATTTACATAGACAATGATTTTACTCGCTGTAAGAGTATGTTTCTATAAAACATTAGACATTTCAATTTCAAATTAGCAAAAACCTCTTAGTGACTCAGACACAAGCTACACTTAACAAAAAGAACTACTAAAAAGAAAGTCCTAGGACTGAAAAAACAAAAATAAAATTTAAGTATACATAGATTCAGAGTTCAGCAAACATGGGCAGTATCCCATAAAGTACCAAAAGTCTTAACAGGAGCATTTGTTCACTCATTGTGGCAGAAATACTATACATTGTATGAAAATTAAAGGGCTCCCACAAAGGAAGGAGCTGTTTAGATCTGAAGCATTTCACCTTATTCATGATTGAGAAAACTGCAAAGGTTTACTTTTAAATTGTTGGAATTTTACACATCACCATGGAAATGCCTGAAATGCTTCAGAAACGTTGCATACTAATTTTGTCTGGTTTCCAATACATTCTTATCTAGTTACCCTCACCTTTTCCAACACAGGAAGCCAAGATGTAACAAGATGCAGGTTCTTTAAACATAGCCATTCTCCATTGCGTGCACATTCTTTTAAAGTTTGAATAGCCAGGTCAGCTTGGCCTTGGCCCATTGCAATCTGAAATGACAGACACAGTTGTATAAGGAATTTATCATACCTCATTTAACAGCTAAATACAAAATTATGTTTCCAAGTTAGCATGCATATATAAAAAAGGTGTGCTAAAGATAACCAGAATTTTCTCTAATGCGATAGGCTAATAAAGTAAGGAAAAGAGTAAGGAAAACGTAGTTTTTCTTTTCAACCTATCTAACCAGAGCTTCTTAAGAAACAACATTACCTAGTCTTTTTATGGAAAAAAATACATCACTTGGTGACAGTGATAGTATTCCCTGGGAACTCAAAAGTAAATTTAAATATCAGTGACTAAACTGTATTACTGCAAAACTGCTGATACAATAAAAACAAGAGATAAACGAGAACAGTTTTTCTTTTGACTGTAAGTTAGAAGTACTTCCTTTGAAGAGAAACACTCAATTTCATATTAGGATGAGTGAAAAACTAAGGCTGCAGTCTTTCCTACTAGGAAATATGAATAGCTTAACAAACAGTATTTTCTTCATTTTTTATAGTACCATATTGCTGCTAAAATAAATTTGGATCTTCAAATGGAAATGCAAAGATACAAAACTGAATTTTCAGATAAATTAGTGAAAATTGAAAATACAGAAAGGACTTGTTCTGTGACACAATCACTGCTACAACTGATGTTAGAATACCTGTAGATAGTCTAACCTTAGTTCTCCCTTAGTATCTAATTGGAAGCGAACTAGAAAAACCCCAAACCAAACAAGTTGAAAATAAAGTAATAAAGTGGTCTTAGCCAATCTGAAAAGTCTTGTCTTGGCATTACTGCTATAGCAAAACAGAACTACTGTGATTATTATAACTTTATCAAATATACCTTAGGAGGAAATCCATCCTGTCTTTTTATCCTAAAACTGTACTGAGTCAAAGAAACTTGGGGCCTTATTTTTATATGATGATACAGATATCCTCTGCCTAAATAAAACTGAGTATAATATTCAAATAATTTAAAATAGCCAAAAGAAGATAACTGAAAGTCACCAGACAATATAGTAGTACACTACACAAATCTAGTGGTCTGTTCTTTATCCCATATGAGAAATAATTAAACAGAGAAGAAAAATCTGATTTTCTATGTTCTATTCAAATTGCATGAGAAAGTGCAGGAAAAAATACTAACAATATTCTCATTAGTAGGACAACTTTCAGATGATTCAGCTTTGAGCCTGGAGAAACAGGTTGGCAGTTCATGAAGTTCAACAAGGCAAATGTGAAGTCCTACATCACGGATGGAATTACCCCATGCAACAGTCCAACCTCCTAGGCTGGGGTCTGCCTAGGAAGCAGCTTTGGGGAAAAGGAAGGCCTAGTGGACAACAAGTTGAATATGAATCAACAGTGGGCCCTTGCAACAAAGGCCAATACCAGAATGGGACATATTAGGCAAAGCTTTCAGCAAGTCCAGGGAAGTGATCATCCCCTCGCTTTGGAACCTGTGAGACCCCATCTGGAGTACTGTGTCCAGTTTTGGGCTTCCCAGTACAAGACAGACATGGTCATACTGAAGTGACTCCAGAGCAGACCACCAACGTGGCCAGGGCACACTGAGCAGGGTTTGTTTAGCCAAGCAATCAGGAGACCTTCTTGCTGTCTACAACCTGATTGAAGAATGCAGAGAAGATAGAGCCAGACTCCTTCAAAGGCACATGGTGATAGGACATGAGGCAATGCACACAAGTTGTAATATGGGAAACACTGATTTGATATTAGGAAAAATATTCTCCTGCGAGAGTGGTCAAATACTGGAACAAGTTGCCCAGAGATATTGTGGGATCTCCATCCTTGGAGGGGGGACCTTCCCCTCTCAGGAGGGAAGTAGATGATCCAGAAGTCCCTTCTAACCTAGGTTATTTTATGAATGTAACAGCTACAGCAAATTTCTTCTTAAAAAAAGAAAAGTTTTCAACACCTCTGCATAGATCCAATTTTGAAACAGACACAGAAAATATAAAGTGTTTTCTTAACAGTACAATTCCTGATTAAGGTCTGCTAAAGAGAAATTATCTTCACCCAGTTCAGTTTTGTGTTGAATGCAAAACAGGGAAGAAGTTGTATACCATGACAAAAAACAATTGTTATATTGGCTGGGCAAATAATTTCAGTGTTGTATGCCTCTTTTCGATATTTTACGGCTTTCTTGCATGGTCGATCTTAAACACTTTTTTTCAAAAGACTTGAAAATAAAAGTTCTGTTCAAGAACTCCCACCAACAACTAGTTGGTTAACATTTACTTGTGAAATTTCTCAAAATATTTTACATAATTTCCCAAAATACCCAAGTATTCACAAACACTGAACATCTGATTTATGTTTTCTGTTGAAGAAAGAAATATGCAAGTCCTATAAGCAGAAAAAGTCTAGTTTTCAGTGGGTTTTCTTCATATTTAGATTACTTCACCTAAAAACAATAATGTTTCAGCATGTCTACCAGTTCTCAGTCTCTTGTTCTCTTCTGTCTATCTTCTCATTTTTCCCTTCTCCAAGTTGGAGGAATGCCTCTTGTGTGGATTCTGATTCTGTGAGGATCACTAATTGTGTCTCTCTTCTACAATGCATTTTGCCAATGGAATCAGAAGTTAGTGGTGAGATAGGTGGGAACAACAAACATGTAGACACCAAACTATGTTTTTACATACTAACTTCCTTAAAAAACAAGGTAAAACAGATAATACTACTGTAAAATTTTACACATTGTGGTTTTTAATCATTATGCTTATCTAAGACTGACCTGATGGTAGCACTCGGTATTTCTTTCAACACTGGCAAGTTCTTGCAACTCTTGAGAAGGATCAGCACCAGGAGAAATCATTATCAAGATAGGCTCAATTTCCAGAGTCTCCTTATACAGACGTTTCAAATTCAGAGGCAATGGAGATAATTCTTTTATTCCTATGATTAGAATTATTATGGAAATAAAGTGACTACACAGGATGGAGTGCTTCATTAACAACTTTAGAGGTCATCTGGCTGTCAAAGTTCTGTTCAGTGGAGACCATAAAAATGGTCCTACAATGAGAAGAAAAATCCTTACAATATGCAGGTAGAAGGCACCTTATATTGATAAGAAAAAGACACAAGCACCAAAATGGCGCCTGGACTTCCAAGTTCGACAAATATAAACCGCAGTCTTTATTTAGAGAATAGTCTTCAAGAAAACATACAAAAAGAGAAGAGCTGGAATATAAGAATATGAGAAGCTACGATATTTGCTAAAACTAATTGCAGCATATTTGTCCGCATGCAGAACTTCTCTCCTTTGTTGGCCTGACAGCCTTCATTATTAGACATTAACTTTACACAGTTCTTGGTACTACAATTACTTTAGTCTATTTTTTGCTTTAATACACAACTTAAATGTCTGGAACGTTGACCTAGTATAGGCAAGACATCTATACACAAGCCCAAAGCTACGTGTATAAGTGTATCATAAGCTTAAACAGTGTCAGCCACATATTTTCAATGCATCTTTAGACTGGTCCTTAAATAGTGAAGTATTAGGTGCAATGAGAAATCACAACATAAAGTAAGACAGAAGAGCCCAAATCAGTGACACCTATGCCACGCCTACTGAAAGACACCATACACATTTACTTGAGGGCACGGTCTGCTTTCAGACTTGAGCTATTATCTCCACACAGAACAATACTATATAATTTGAATATAGCATGTCAGGTTGGCAAAGGTTAGTATGAGGTCTGGGTTCTCTGTATGTATCTGTACAGAGACTCTAATGGATGCAACTAAACAGATAAAATCACTATCAATCAAAATGTTTAAAAAAAATAGAATTCAACAAGACTAATATTGGAAAATATTTTCATTTTACATTTATTAGACATGTAGAGGTAGTATAAGCAGAGATAAGTATATGAACTGAGGCCATATGGTAATTGATATGGGCAGCTCCCTTGATGAGTTCTGCTGCTCACTGCCAATAAGCCCTAAACCCTAGAAGATACATAAAATGAAACTGAAATTAAAGTAGGGCTCTGCAGTGCTGGACTGAAGCATGCTCAGTGAGGAAGACTCTTCAAGGACTCTTAACTGTCAGAATCTCAAAAATGTCTGACAAACATCTGCAAGTTGTTTCTCAATGAATCCTGTATTGGTCAAATTTGGATGCATTTTCAGAAGGCCTGTAAAAAAGGTTGTACTTTGAACGAAAGCTGCCCTGCATATTAGTTTTCTAATCATTCCTCCAAACTGAGGTTATAGTAACATTTTACAAAAATGCAAATTACTCTAGATTTAACATTCCCTTCACTGACATAATAAATGGAAATAGCTAAGCTATTGGCAGGAAAGACAGAAAGACAGGAAAGAAAGACAGGAAAGAAAGACAGGAAAGAAAGACAGGAAAGAAAGAAAGAAAGAAAGAAAGAAAGAAAGAAAGAAAGAAAGAAAGAAAGAAAGAAAGAAAGAAAGAAAGAAAGAAAGAAAGAAAGAAAGAAAGAAAGAAAGAAAGAAAGAAAGAAAGAAAGAAAGAAAGAAAGAAAGAAAGAAGAGAAATTAGCTAAGAAAAAAGATGAAACTTGATATATAACTAGAGATTGGTTTAGTTTTTTTCAACTACAGTCATAATTCAAACTATTTGAGTCACTCCACACAATAAAAGAAAAATATCAGGAAGTAGAACATGACAGCATTCTGTAGGGCAAGAACATTTATTTTAGTTGGTTTTTATGAAAGAATGTTTACAATGCTGAAAATGGAAGACAGCATTATGCCTGTAATTACAAAAAACAACATCAAATGTTTCTTTCTGTGGATGAAGACAACAAGGAAGAGGTACTCATGATGTGTTCTGATATTTGGGCTATAAACCACTGTCTTGCACCTTAAGCAAGTTTCATCTCATCAAATCCCTCTCACTGTAACTCTATTTCACTGTTGAAGTATCAAAATATAAATGTTTCCATATTAATATAAATATTAAAAGATTACATAAAGCATTATTAGAACTTAATCACTAGCTACATAGGCAATAAAGATATATTGAGAATCTTAACACCAAATTTTAGATTAAAATTTGATTAAAAGTAAGGGTTTGGAAAGGTTAATTTTAAGTTTTATTATCTTTTATTTCAGTGAAAAATATAATTTTGACAATCTTCACTACTGTCTCAAATCCTGTGAAAGATACAGGACGAAAGATATCTGTTGAAGTCAACAGGCAGCAAGGATACAAAAAACAAATGTAGATCTTTATGACCACTAATTAGCATTGTGGAATGGGTATCATGCAATGCTGCAGATATTTGTTATTACATGGAAATGCAGAACAGATGTACAAGGTCATATAAGGCAAATCTATTGGGTCTTTTAAGTACCGTGCTACTACTTCCAGTTGAGAAACCCTGGAGACATAAAATACTGGTCACTGCAAAAGGTTTCAGTATAGACTTACGATGTTCTTGTCATTGACAAAGATGGCAACATGCTTGACAAACCTCTCCACCTGTTCAACCATTCTTCAGTTCCTGTTCCTAAAACTGCTTTGTTGCTACAAACAGCTGCATGGAATATACTACAATCAAGATAAACCAGAGACTCTTTTAGCTGTATTATTATTTTTGGCAGTGCAAGCAGAAGGCACACAGATCCCTGAGAAGATTAACTGATTAAGAGTTTTGGTATCCTACATAACTCGATGTTAACTGGGGACTACTGCTTGGCCTTTCATTAACTGGGGAATAGAATAAAAAGCTATGATTGTACAATAGATGTATGTGTGTACACCTGCAACTTAAGTTATTATAATAATGTATTTATGGTAATAATGCTAACTTAGAAGAGGTGCAATTGTAAATGAGTAACTACCTAGCCAAATATATTGTAGCACTCTTGAGATGCATCATTTACAAAATTAATACAGTGTAAATTTTCCTCCATAAACAGTTTGGTTTTTCAGAAACTTGGACACAATGTTTAGAAAAAGCATAAGTATGCTGAAGGTGGTTTTTGTTTTAATGAAGCTTAACAGAACTGAAATATAGAAAAACTACAATAGAGCCCTGTCTATTCCTGGCCATTACAGCCAGGATTACTTCTAGAACACTGGGAAAAAAAAAAAGGACTCTGGTGTTTTCAGGGTTAATAAACAATATTCCAGATAATAACTATGCAGAGTGGGAATTCTTGACATACTTTTCTGTTTCCATGTTCCGTTCTGATAGAATTTCTTAAATCTTACTATCCTAACTGACATTCTGACATGAGAAAAAAAAGTGTATGTGAGAGCAAATAACTTTTCAGAAAATGTCTAAAGGGGGGGGGGGGGGGGGGGGAACAAAGGGAAAAAAGAAAGACCTGATACATAAATACAAAGGTCGGCACAGGATGCAAACTTCACAATTTTTATAAATGATGAAGCTCCCATAAAATCAATGAACAACTTTTCACAAAATCTCTCTACTAAAGTCAATGAAATTAAACCAATTTACAGCAGCTGGAACTTCAACTCAAAGTGCCTGTTAAAATTCCTTCTGTTGGTGATCTGTACACAGAGAAACAATGTACAAAAATATCAGTAAATGTATTATTACTATTAACAATGCCAATATAGAAAGTAGGAGAGGTTATTTTTTTTGTTTTGGTAAGTGATTTTATTTTGGCCTAGGTACAATGTGACCATGAGAGCTCTGGTCTACTTCATAGAAAATGATCTGTGAGAATAAAATACTCATTTAGCCTGAACAGATTTACTTTCTATATATCTCTACTGCTTTTTTAAAGAATATGAAAATGGAGGTAATTAAAATCAAGCCTCTTTAAATACTATTTCTGAAGTAGCCAGACTCAAAAAATTAAGTTAAAGCAGATAAGAAAAAACCTAACTCAGTGAGTGATATGAAATGATTTGGGAGTATGCTGTCAATATGATTTTTGCTAACGTGGTGCATTTCAGTATAGCATGT
The DNA here is from genome assembly GCF_031877795.1 of Strix aluco. NCBI lineage: Eukaryota > Metazoa > Chordata > Aves > Strigiformes > Strigidae > Strix > Strix aluco. Next base: position 122,344,652 of record NC_133932.1, read on the forward strand.
AAAATAAAGAAATAAGCATACTTTGGATGCCCATGAAATACATTTATAGAAAATTTGATGAAATTTATCTTCAAAAGAAATTATTTTAATCCCCCTTCATCCATAAATTTAAAAAATATGTAAAAGATGAAAAAAGGAAAAGACTCACATTTGGGTAAAAAAGAAGTGGAAGGCTTTCTTGTAGGCTATTGCAGCTTTTTTGGAACTCATTTTTCTCACAGGAAAATAGCCAAAAGAGATTGGAAATTTTAAGTTCCCTTTTGAACTAAGTGAAACAGTTTTTTAAGAAGTTCAGGACTTCTTAAAAAAGAAGTTCAGGACCCTGAAAAAGACATGGTAGGAAAAAATATGAAAAAATGTTCATACAAGTGTGACCCCTTTTATGAGTTGGAAAGCACTAGTCATGATTTATGACATGATCTCAAAATAAAATCTCACTGATACGCATGAAAAATCTGTGGATGAAACCTTGCCTACAAATGGAGTCAATGGTATTCTGACTTCCTCAGTGAGGCTGTAGTTTCATTCACCAAAAAACATTCCCTTGTGGAATGCCTCCAAGGAACTGGTATCAAGACAGACCTAACCAATTTATGTAACACACAACGATTTGGAAGACAGTAAGTGGGTCAGTAAACTTACTCTGCATTCAGGTCTCTGCTGGGCTTTGAATCACACTTACTGCAGATTGTGCTTGTCATTTGATTCCAACAGGCAGGAACATTGTTAGCATGAGTTCTGTACACTCACTGTAATGAAAGTACCTTCTCTATCTACTAACAATGTTTGACAGAGCAGGCTAACTTTAATCCTGAAAATACCAGCCTTGGGGGCAGACATGGAACAAATTTTGATCAGCAAATAATGCCCACAGACAGAGCATAAAGAGGGAGCAAGATAAACTCTCACATAAATGTCATTAAAAATGTAAGAACCAGAGACCTAAACTTACACCTAATGTTATACTAATAAGAAATGACATGTATGTCAAGAACTTAAAATTACCACAGTCACTGTTTTTTATATGTAACTCATCTATTGCATTATCACTCAAAATCACCCATCTCAAGATTATTCAAACTGCAGGTATTCACAAGTACTGGAAATGTAAGTCCAGCCATGTTACCTTGGCAGCCTATGACTCAATTTTCCAGATTCATTGTCTACCACATTAAAAACAGCCTTTGCCACTTACATTTACTGTCTTTACAATCTAAATCCTTTCTCTACTGTTAATCCCACTTCTGTCCTGACACCGTACTACATTAAAAACAACAAAATCTGTCTTGTCCCTATGTAATGCAGAAGATGACTTTTAAAACTACAGTGTTCACCCCAATGAGACACCCATAATTCATCTTCCATATGCATATTGTCATTAACTGCTAAAAACTGAAGGCTTTGGTGTGCTGTATTGCAATATTGCAATGTAAGTCCCAAACTCTGGATACAATAAACCTCAGAGAGGAAACAGACAGACTAGAACAAACAGACAATCATAGTATTGAATCACTCTAAATCATGGGTATTTCTAAACAGACAGTAAAAATTGTATTACAGTCCAAGAGACTGACAAACATGACTGAAAATATGAAACGATGTTTTGAGATCCAATCTACAAAATCTCAAACCTAATGGCTTTTAGATGGTAAATGACATTAAATGAAATAATATCTTTTTGGAAAATTTGTGTCTTAAGGAAAGTGCTGCAGTGTAAAACTTCTAGAAAACCAGCTATCCTCCTTTCTTAATTACTCCAGTTTTCCAGAATTCATTAAAAGAATCCTATGGATCTTTTATTATATTTTAAATCCCTATGCAGCATAAACCAAACCATTTTAAAAGCACTTTTTAACATATTTCACAAGAACAAAATCAGCAAATCCACCAGCATATTTTCAAATCCTAAAACTTAGCAACTCCATAAGAACTATAAAATAAAAGAGAAACAGGACCAAAAAAAATATTTAATCATTGTGTAGAAACACCCTGGTGAAAAATTAACTTACCTAGGGTTTTACATGCAAAAAGAGCCATGGCACTCTGTAGCCTGTCTGGTCGGACAGCCTGGACCACAAGTACCTTAAAATAAAATATATTCAGGGGAGATGAATTTATAAAAGTATATTGTGGCAATTTAAAAAGCAAGACTCTTCTAAGAAGGCTGAATTCTTTAAACTTCTCTTTAGAACAAAGTTATTTTCTCTGAATATATAGAGCTACCTGATCATTCCTTTCCAAAATAATCTAATCTAATTGTTCTTTTGTAAGTAGTTTGTCCTACTAATAGGATCAGAAGATAGATCTACAGCTAATGTCTATTTGTAAACTGGAACTTTTTCTACAATGTTTTAGAAAAAAGGTAGCTATGTGGGTAGCTAGAATGACAGAAAGCAAACTTAGCTTTATACTGGTAATCTAAATCCCATACATGTATTTAGGCAGCAACATCCTAACTGGAATACTAATGTTTCTGATTTCAGTGCAGTAATACAGTAAAATAATCAGTTTTGAAATAATTTCCTTTAAGTACACTTTTAGAGTTTTACATCTAACTTGTTTTTCTGAGACATTTTGACTTTCAAATGTCCTAGTACGGCAGATGTTTTTACTATTCTTCAAAATACTACAAACATGAACAGCTAATCAATTCAGATACAAATTAAATCAGCAGTTTCCCTGCTACTTCTTTTTCAGTTAATTTCCTACACAAGTTCAGTGCAGGCAACCACAGGCAAGTAATGCAACTTCAGTAGAAAACATTTGTTAAAATCACCACCCCTTCTTCTACCCCCTTACTTGTAGACCTGTAAACCACAATTCTGAACCTACCATCACATCATCCCAGTTTCCAAGTCTGGAGTATCTGTTGTTAGTTTTGGAGGAAAAATTTAACTTCATTAAATTTTTAAGAAAGTTCTACTTTTTAAGTCAGAGATTACACCACGTGCTACTGCACTATTTTTAAGTTTAACGTACAATTTGAAAGAAACTAACTTATGAGTGTCATATAAATCTAACCAGGTAGTTTCAGTATATTTCATCAACAGAAACATTCTTAATACTTTCTATGCAAGGAACTAGATATGTAATATGCTGATCATTCCAGATTTATTTTCCTATAAATGCAGAATTTTTATGACAATACACTGGACACATAAGAATTGCTCTTCTGCATTTCATCAAATCAAACATGACTCAGACAAATGCCTTTCCAAAATGGTTTGTTCCTAAATTCCATGCATGTTATTTTAGAAATTCTCCTCCTCCACAAAAACTCCAAATAGAGAGCCCCTAAGATCCAACCAGCATGAAACTACATTGTCTTATACGCCATCCCTTCTTTGGACAGGCCTTCACTTTATATGAAGTGACTTCAAATGAAAAATCACAGCATCATTTGAAAGTAAGCAACGACACCCTTTCTTCCATAAACACAAGAGTGATGTCATTTTTCTCTTCCAGAGGAGAAGGATTCCCGGGTGAAGGAAGGAACTTGCCTCTTGAACATTCTTGGTGGGTTCGTTAACCACCAAGCTTTCAGGAGGAATAGTATTTCATGACTATTATTCTAAAAAGCAGTGGCTGCTACTGCATTTTGTGTTTTTCAGTCTGATGTGTGAGTTTGCACATTTAATGATGAACTAAATTAGTGATGCTCAACAACCTGACAAATTCCTGTGGTAACAAAGCAACCATGAAACAATTTTAATACCTATTCATAAATTAATTCTGTGAATATTAATAAAGAGGTTGTTGCCTTACAGTGTATGCTCAGTTGCAGCCAATATGCCAACACAAAAAAAGACTCCAATAAGAGAGAACTAAGTATGTATTATAGAAAAAAAAAATCCTTAGACTAAATAAAATAGTTGAGCTGTAAGACAATGTAGATAACTGTCACTGCTTATAATTCAACCAGGCCTGAAGCCTAAATTCTGAAGATGTAAAACTCACTTTCAATGCTGAACTCATAATTATTTTAAAGTAATTTAATATGAAAAGATTACCTGCTGAAATATGGAAATTCTTTTTACAATAGTAGAAGGAAAGTCTTGTTCACAAACAGAGCTCTGAGAAAAAGTGTGCCACAGACCTTGATCTTCAAAGCAAAGTGTCTGATAGAGACCTGGGAGAGAAATCTACAAAACAAATAATGCATATTTAACAATAAAGAAGAATAACTATTTGGACACTGTATATTTTAATTAATTTACAAATACCACTGTGACCCTAAACCTGTAAATACTTGTGCATATCACATAATTCAATTTTATCCTTAGCGTTAAAGAAGAAAAGGGTAGATTTTAAAATTAACCATTTGTTTACCTATTTCCTGGAAATGCTGTCTGTATTTGCTCTGTATTTCTGTTTTTAAACTTCTAGATTCTTTGTTTTTAAACTCTGGGCTCTACCCAATTGTAGTCCTTTCCTTTTTCCTTAATACTGATTCACCCAATTACTGATTGGTTGGTTGGTTGGTTGGTTTTTTAACCCCCTAACAACCATGCTTGCCACACCATTATTTCAACTGTTCTTGATCCCTGGTGAAGAGAAATGAAAAATAATGAACTCTGGATTTAGCAGCAGAAGTCCTTGCCAAAGACTGGTCAAGGCTTTCCTTCTTGCCGCTGAACTACATGCAGGAGGAGAAGAACCTAAGACAGAATTTCAAGGACTAGTATTTTCATTTAGTTCCCTTCAGGATCAGAGGACTTCAGCATTGACTGTTGCAGGATGAACCAAAGCAAGAAATTGTTTTGGTTTAGTTTGAAATTACTTTATCTGAGCAATAACAAACTCTGAAATACCTTTAAAGGTGTGCATAGAAATCTGATAAGTAGAAAACTAGTTTCCCAATTAACTGTTTATGGTTCTTAACACAATATGAAGCGGTTCGTGAAAGTCATTATGTAAGAGAAACCTGCAATTTAAATATTCTTTGCAACTTTTCCTCTATTTTTCTATCTATAGAAATTATAGTACCTTGGATAGGCTTACAGTATTCTCTAATATCAGTAAGATTATAGGTTCGTTCGCATGCACTGAAATTTATTGTTAGATGGGGTAGAGATGTACCTGAAAATGCTCAGAAAAATGAGATTAAATTTAAAAAAAAAAACAGGTTTTCTTTTCAAGTGGGTATATCTTAACCCATGGTCTATGGAAGATAGAATAAAGAGTTTAAAACAACAAAATATTTCCATCTTACAAATACATATTTGAATATTCACGTTCAAATTATTATTTGCTAAAACCAAAGGCCTTTTAAGTTAAATTCAACCCACCACGTGATATTTACCTTCAAAGATGCTACTGCCCAGGCTCGGTCCTGTTCTATCCAAGAGGGAATCTGGTCACGAACACTTCTTTGTGAATCCTTATTGAAGCAAGTTATGTTACACACATAAGTCACACAAATTTTTGGAAACAGTATATTCAGTAATAAGATTGTGAAACCCATGTTTTTAATAAAAATAGCATTCACAACAGGAATCTTTCTGTGATCTGTTGCTAAGTTCATAAATGGCATAACACAACAAAAGCTACCAATTTGCATTTAAATTTGAGATATACTGTTCACATTAACATTTGCTTAACCACTTGAGCCTGGAAATATTTTATCATTTAGAGTATCTGTATGACACACTCAACCCTAAGTAGTTCTCTCTTCCATTAAAAAAAAGTGACTCAAATGCCTGGCTATCTGTATATGCACTGTGAGCAACTGACTTCAAAAAATAACTCCATTGCACATATTAGCAGTCATGAAGAACATGGTTCTTCACACAAAAGGCAATTCTGAGGTAATTCACTAGGCAAAGCATCACTTCTGGACATCTCTGCACTGGTAAAGTTTGGTCATAGTTCTATTTTTCTGCTCCGTAGATGCAAAATTCTAAGGATGAACAACATAGCTTAAGCTCCAGTAGAATCTCTATATTCGCTATATCATTTTCTATAAAACATCTTACAGTACCCATTAACCAGTCTGACAGTCTCTGAATGAAAATATAGTTGGATCTCTCAACCATTGAGCAACTTCAATAGTAATCTTAAATGTTCAGCAGAAAAAAAAGGTAAGCTTTCTTATGAAAGGATGTCTCAGACATTGGTTATGAAGTCTGAGAAAGAACAAAAGTAGAAAACTTGGAAGCAGTTGTAGGAATAAAGTTGAGATGGGTCTGCACTATACATTCCAGTTAGAATTGGGGTTGAATCTCATATGTCCACAATCTTTCAAAAATCTATGGGTTCTGTGTTAGGTGGGGTAGAGGTAGGACTGGTTTTAAATTCCATTATACAATCAGATCTCACATAGAGTGAAAATGACCTACAGCAAGAAAATACTTGACAATCACCAAGTTCACTGATATTTAATTGAATTAATTATAAAGACTCCATAGAGGTGAAGAGGGAATTCTATATTCACACCGAAATGCAAAACCTGTAGAGTCATCTAAGGGCTAGAGAAATTGGAAATTTAAGGATCTTCTTAGCAATCAGCTGCCTAAGTAAGAAAACCTGAATAATACACCATGTTTTAAGTGACTTGCCACGTCTGCCAGCATGCATGTGAACACAGCTGGTGTCATGGATATTCTAAACCAAGGTATTCACACTGGTCTTGTATCACTGGAGGTACAAGATACCCCAATAAATATCTAATTAAGGCTAAAGGTTAAAACTAATTGTGAATGATGAAAACTGCAGCTAAACCTGATGGAAATGAGGTAGCCTGACCTTGAATGAAGGAGGAGATTAGCAAAAGAAGAGGCAAAGACTGAGCTCATGATTCCTGATTGGGCTCATGTTTCCTAAAAACACCTTTCAAAACCTTTGTCAAAATATTTGGTTCAAAGAAGGGCTATAATGAATAAGACTATGGAAAGCTTAGCTTTTTTCTCTACCCTTTTCTGCTGGAAGGTAGAAGGTATTTTGAAAGTATACAGATTCAGTAGAATTGAGAGACACTTAGTAAACGACAGCATGGTTGGTCAGCCATGCAACAGAAGCTTCTCAAACCAGATCTGTCACCTAGGAAAATATAAAAATACATTTCCAGATGTAGAACTCTGAGGCTGGGGAAAAAAGTATGTCAAAGTTAGCAAAGTGTGTGGACAATTCCATCAATTCATACAAAAAGTACAATTCATATATGATACTGGGAGAGAGAGATTCAGAAACACTGATTTTAGTTACAGAAGAGGGCTTAAAGCCTCCTCAAACATACCACAGAAAAAACAAATTGTAATCCTGGTAACAGAAAAGAAAAAAAAAAAAAGGAACAAAGGCAAAAAGTTATGCAAATTAGAAAATGAGTTGCCATGTTCAGAAAGTCCAAAAAGTCTTTATATTTTTATATTACTATGTGAGAAGTTATTTGTTCCTTTAATGTATGAACACAACTAATTAAACAGTTAGTAAGAATACAACTTTAATTTTTCAGGATTTAAGTAAATGTTCCTTATTTCAAAATACACAAACAAATGTAGCTTACTGATTTTCTTATGGTATCTCCAATGATCACACCTGTAAAAGTCTCCCATTCCTAGGAGGAATAAATGAACAACTCAGATAAGTCACAAGACACCTTTAAGAATAAGGATTAACATGTGGTAGCATGTAGGCACAATGGGAAGATAAACAAATTAAAGCCTAGATTCTGAAAGAATTATAAGACATTTTTTAAAACTCTAGGTAATACTACCAGTATGTAATTCCTTTTGCAGAATCCAAGCTAAGTGACTGCACTGCTTTATAAGAAAAAGAAACAAAAGGAGAAGCCCTATGCTTTTCAGCACCCACAGCTGCTACCCAGACTGCCTAACTATAGACTAGCAAGAAGTAACATACATGCCTGGCAAGGACACACATACTGCCTGATAGGGTATCAGCAGCCCACATAGAACAAACTACTTCCAAAAGATTAAATTATCAGAACAGGAGGAATACAATATAATAGATTGGTATCATGAATAATTGCGTTAAGAAAGGGAAATGGAAGTTGAATTTATGTATGATTAAATCTTTTATGCTTGGTATTTGTATCCAGGAAGACAGCTTTTAATCATTTTAAAACAGATTATGTAGGTATTTAAACATGTACTAGAAATGATGAAATCCTATATTTGGAGGTGGTAAGAAACATCCTAAAAAATTTCAGAAGTATTGAAATTTTACATAATCAGTATCTATAATACTATGATAAAGAATTTTTTTTAATTGTTAAGACAATAGTAACATTCCAAATGAAAAAGTCAATCAACTACTACAGACCCCAGCATAGCTTTTTGCACCCATCAATCTAGTCAAGTCTTGAAACAACTCTCTCAATTACAAACTGATGCTCCTCTCCTGATGACAAAGAAAATGTTCATGCATAGAAAAATACATGAAGGCTCCCCAGTTTTAAAACCAGAAATTGTGTATTATTTTTATGAGGAAAAGCAGAAGTATAGTATGTACAGACATGTAAAACTACCTCAGAAAAATCTATACGTGTTGATTCAGAAAGTCTCTATTAAGAGCCAAGGCATTCTGTAGTATAATGCTGAAGTTGTACTATAAATTTCTCATCACTTTGCAAAAAATTCATAAGTGCAGGTTGAACTCTTTTGGGACAGGGACTTAGAATACTAAATTCTCTAGCAGCATAATAAGCAATTTCTAGCTTCATCACATTAAAAGCTTTAAAAGAAATAACTCTAAAAGAATAACAACTTCAGCTTCATTCTCCTCAATAAATATTTTGCACAAGCACTCTTTTCTTAACAATTTAATTAAAGTAACTTCTACTTTTCAGAGAGGTAAGGAAATTATTGATATTATTTGCCTGTTTTAATTCTTGAGTACTCAGATACTGCAGGAATGTACATTATATGTAACCTAGATTAAGCTGATTAAAAACTCTAATAGCTGATGGAAATGCATGCTAAACAATAGCAACCAACACATAAAGCAGTAAGTACTTAAGAAGCGTCGGCAGCCAGGCTTTAATTTAGTCAGAAAGTTATTTGCAAGTTGCTGCCTTCATGAATTTATAAACTCAAGGACTAGAAAGATAAAGCAAGGTATTTTCAGAAGTTGAAAAAAATAATAAATGAGGGAAGTTCTAATAATGAAGAGTAGCCAGAGTATGCCTCTACCAACAAGATTTGAGTTATTTTTATCAGGCAGCTTCATTGCTGAAAAACTGCAGGATTTCGCTTGCTCAATCATACATCTGCAATAAAACTACACTGCATTCATAACATCAAAAGGTTTCAACAAACCTTTCTTAAACCTTGTATCTTAAACCCACATCCTTCATATAATTAAGTTCCATTACTTTCTTCAAATATATTATTTGATTTTTACCTTTTACCTGACGCTGCTCTAGCAAATTGACATCTACTACCATTTAATAATCCTTCTGGTCTCCAGCTTCTAGTCAGTACAGAGCCATAGCTTTGTCTCTCCATTCCATGTAGGTATTTTAGATAACTAAATTTGTCTTGACTCACACTAATCAGCCACATTTAAGCAATTGTATTGACTCAATTGTGCATAAGGTTCTACTGCAAGGAGACTTTATAGGAATAATTTCACTGCACTATAGACAACTATAACTTTGGCATCTACATCTCAGACAGCTTGTCCCATCTGCCTGTAAGGGCAATGGAGAGAAAGCAATTTTAGCAGTAAACAATCTGATCTATTTTACAATATTAATTTATGATTAAACTAATTGCTTCTTTGACGGGTTTGGTTTTTTCCTGTTTCCTATAAAGACAGGCTAGGATAACCTGCTCAGATGAATTTTGATAGGCTTTTTTTAGTTACCAATTTTAGTTACCAATTCAATCACCACTAGATGTACCATTTTACCCAAAACATGTAAATTCACTATGAACCTCTGTGTTGGGCAAAAGCATTAATAATAATATTAAATACCCAAATAACAAAATACACTAATACCCAAAGACAGGAACATGTTATTACTGAGATGTGTGCTGCCCTATGGAAATAAGGGTTCGCAGTACTTAAGCGCTGCCGCAATTTTGTTGGGAACACGGTAGCCTCTAAACAACCAGTAAATTCCCCATTTTAGGCATTTTCAGATTATGCCTCATTCACAGAATCACAGAATCATCTAGGTTGGAAAAGACCTTGAAGATCATCTAGTCCAACCATTAACTTAACACTGACCATTCTCAACTACACCATATCCCTCAGCGCTATGTCAACCCGACTCTTAAACACCTCCAGGGATGGGGACTCCACCACCTCCCTGGGCAGCCCATTCCAACACTTAACAACCCCTTCTGGAAAGAAATGCTTCCTAATATCCAGTCTAAACCTTCCCTGGTGCAACTTGAGGCCATTTCCTCTTGTCCTATCGCTTGTTACTTGGTTAAAGAGACTCATCCCCAGCTCTCTGCAACCTCCTTTCAGGTAGTTGTAGAGGGCGATGAGGTGTCCCCTCAGCCTCCTCTTCTCCAGACTAAACAACCCCAGTTCCCTCAGCCGCTCCTCGTACGACATGTGCTCCAGACCCTGCACCAGCTTCGTTGCCCTTCTCTGGACACACTTCAGCCCCTCAATGTCTTTCTTGTAGTGAGGAGCCCGAAACTGAACACAGTAATCAAGGTGCGGCCTCACCAGTGCCAGCCGCCAACTGGATTTAACTCCGTTCACCACAACTCTTTGGGCCCGGCCATCCAGCCAGTTTTTTACCCAGCAAAGCGTGTGCCCATCCAAGCCACAAGCAGCCAGCTTTGCCAGGAGAATGCTGTGGGAAACAGTGTCAAAGGCCTTACTGAAGTCAAGGTAGACAACATCCACAGCCCTTCTCTCATCCAATAAGCAGGTCGCCCTATGGTAGAAGGAGATCAGGTTTGTCAAGCAGGACCTGCCTTTCATAAAGCCATGCTGACTGGTCCCGACCATCTGGTTGTCCCACATGTGTTGTGTGATGGTACTCAGGATGAGCTGCTCCATTGGCTTCCCAGGTGCCAAAGTCAAGTTGACAGGCCTGTAATTTCCCGGATCATCCTTCCGATCCTTCTTATATATGGACATCACATTGGCTGATTTCCAATTTGTCGGGACCTCCCCAGTCAGCCAGGACTGCTGGTAAATGATGGAAAGCGGCTTGGCGAGCACCCCAGCCAGCTCCTTCAGCACCCTCGGGTGTATCCCATCTGGTCCCATAGACTTGTGTGTGTCTATGTGATGCAGTAGGTCACTGACTATCTCCTCCTGGATTGTGGGGGGGTTGTTCTCCCAGTCTCTGTCTTCTGGCTGAGGAGGCTGGATTCCCTCAGTACAACTAGTCTTGTTATTAAAGACTGAGGCAAAGAAGGCATTAAGCACCTCAGCCTTTTCCTCATCACTCATTGCCATGTTTCCTCCTGCATCTAGCAGGGGATGGAGACTCTCCCTGGTCTTTCTTTTGCTGCTCACATACTTATAGAAACATTTCTTGTTACCTTTGACTGCTGAAGCCAGATTAATTACTAGATGGGCTTTAGACCTCCTGATTTCCGCCCTGCATAGCCTCACAGCATCTTTGTAATCACTGTGAGTGGCTAGCCCCTTCTTCCAAAGGCTGTAAACTCTCCTTTTCTCCCTGAGTTGCAGCCAAAGCTCCCTGTTCAGCCAGGGTGGTCTTCTCTGGCACCGGCTTCTCTTACAGCACCTGGGGACAGTCTGTTCCTGTGCCATTAAGACTTCCTTCTTAAAGAGTGTCCAGCCTTCCTGGACCCCTATACCCTTCAGGACCCTCTCCCAAGGGATTCTGTCAAGCAGGTGCCTAAACAAGTCAAAGTCAGCCCTCTGGAAGTCCAGGATGGCAGTTCTGCTGCCCCATCTCCTGGCCTCTCTCAGAATAGAGATTTCATGATCGCTGTGCCCTGGTCAGCCTCCAACCATCACATCATCCACCAGTCCTTCTCTGTTCACAAAGAGGAGGTCCAGCAGGGCACCTTCTCTGGTCTGTTCACTCACCAGCTGTGTCAGGAAGTTATCTTCCACACATTCCAGGAATCTCCCGGACTGGTCCCGCTCTGCTGTGTTGTATTTCCAGCAGATGTTTGGGAATTTAAAGTCTCCCACAAGAACAAGGGCAAGTGATCGTGAGATTTCTCCTAAATGCTTATAGAATATTTCATCCACCTCTCTGTCCTGGGTGGGTGGCCTATAATAGACTCCTACTACGACATCTGCCCTGTTGGCCTTTCCCCTGATTCTAACGCAAAGACACTCCACCCTCTCTTCACTATACTTCACTATTCAGACCATTGTCAAAAGTGTCACATGACATCTCTCATTTTTATGTGAATATGCTAATAACGCAGCATTTGCCTGAAAACTGAATGGACAGTCATTTTTATTAAATGTGGTTTGAACTTATATCAACTGCATCCCACTCTGCTATCAAAAATATAAACCATTCCAGGATGAGTTCATCATTTGTCTCAAAGATAAGCCACTATGGTGCAAAGAATCCAACGCTTAAGTGGCCAGCAAACAACTTACAAGAAGGACACTCTCTGTAAAGTGCACTCTTGAAGATACTGTTGCAAATGATTAATGATCACTAACTAGTCCAGGAATTTCTTAGACACTGAAGAATCAGTGGCTGAAATGCACAGAGATAACTTTGTTATTTCACCTTCCAGGAAGACTCTTTGCTTTAAGTGTCTTCAACTGCAGGTTGCAGAATCAGACTTTTACTTAATTTCTCCCTAGATCTTGCACTCCTTTCCTGTATTTCAATATCAAGGCATGATGCACCAGCAACCCTTGGTCACAGTGAAACAGGTGTGTATCCATCACTTCACTTATAAAGGAATATCCATCTTTAACTGGAAGGATGGATAAATGTCTAGCCACATGATGGCAGGAAACACTGATACAGTGTCTGCAAAAAAACACAAGAACCCTCCATAAACATCTTTTTCAGAACCCTACCTTTCTCATGGTGACTTTCATTTTGAACCTACTAACTATAATGTTAACATCCAAAAGTAACTATCATAAGTAAAAGTAACTATCATAAGAAAAATAGTAGCATATAAATTTAAAATCTCAAGTCCTACACTTACTGACAAAAACTTTTTATTTACTGATTTATTTTTCATATTAAGTTTAAGTAAAACACATGGCAATTTTCTCCTCTAGCACTTACATTCTCTTGAAAAAGTTCAGGGTGCATTCCTCGTACAAAATGTAGAGCAAACATTAGCTGATCAGCCTGAAATAAAAGCAGTAACAATGTATTTATATATTCATCAAAAGTCACCTTTCTGCTTTTTTCATAAGTAACAAAATATCATTAATAAAACACCTCTAATTCCACAGTAGTGACTTAATGACACATATCCTAACTCAAAATTGCTACATACCTCTGCAACTTAGAGCCAAACACTAATCCAAACCCTGTATCTAAACACATCTAAATTCACATGAAGAACAAAAAAACAGGTATTTGTAATAAAGCGAACATACGAAAGAGAATCCATTATTTTTTAAACTCTGCATAGGAAATGCTTGAAATCTCATAGCAAATTTTTGAAACAGAATTTTGAAAAAAAACCCAAAACAACTGTAACCTTCTGACTTTTTCCTAGGTCTGTTGCATCACGTGAAATTCAACCAGTCTCTGAGCACTGGAGCAATAAACCAGGAATAAGGATTTAATGGAGCCATAGAATAAACCATGCACACATTCAAGATAATAATTTTTAAAAGAATATTGGTTTGTTAAAACTGGGATTCCTATGTCCATGAACAGAAACTTTCACGGATGTGTTTTACCAAAGCTGTGCTGGAAAGCATACATTACTATGTAATGAAGTCAATGTGAAACACTGGAAGTTGATACTCTGGAAGATCAGGACCACTCAGAAACCCAGACTGAGGCCTCCAATTTTCAAAGTCTGGCTGTAGTCTGGAAAATGTATTTTACAGACAATAGAAGATATACACATATTCTCTCTCATTAAAATTTTAAGTAAGCATAAGGAAGGTGGTAACTCTTATTTTCCTTTTAAGAAAGTGAAACATAACTAAAAAGCATAAAACACGGGTGAAAGGGAAGAACAGAAGAAAAATCAATGATTCGTGGGATTGGGTTAAGTCTACAAAGCACAGGCATCTCAGCCAGCTGATAAACACAACACACCTGCACTCCTATAGAAATCAATTCTATTCTTGACAATGCTTGAATTTTCCATGGTGTGGTTTCCCACATATATGTCGTATGTGTACCTCAAAATGACAGCCTGTTTGTCCTTAGCTTCAGAGAATTACCACTCTGAAGAATATTAAATTACCAAGAATACTGCTGAAAAATTAATTGCATCGGACTTTTCAGAAGGGACAGGAACAAAAACGATGAAGCATACTCTAGGGAATATTATGTACATGTTATAAGGTATAAGATGAAAGGTTTGACTGATATTGGCTTTCTCATCTCAATGTCTATTATATTTTTGAGGCCAAAATTACATGAGGGACAAATTATTTTTGGTTTCTTTTTATTATTACTGTTTTCTCAAACAGATGCCTTTTTACAACCCTGACACATCAGCTCAGAAACAGACAGATATAACAACAAAGAACAAAAGTATTGACTAAGGGTGTTCAAGATGTTCATCATCTCTGGGAAGCTTGCTCATGTGCAGTAAAAGTAACTTCAACTGCATCTGCATCTGTATTTCAAATAATACAGATGTATTATTTAATATTTTACCTGGTGATTAGGTTCCAGAATTATGGTTGACTGACTAAAGGGACGTATGTGGCTTAGAGACCATATCCTTACTAGCTTTAATTGCCTTTGGAATGACTGATGTTGGAAACTACCAAGCGGCTATATAGAACTCAATTCATATGAGCCACAGCTCCTTTGAACTGGATTTGCGTAACTGCAGATATGTATGATGGCAGCTACAACAAACTCTTGGCATAATCTGTATCATTGTGGATACCAATACAGAAAGTTTTTGTTTGCTGCTTTAAATAGTTCTGGTTTATTAATTCTTTCAATTACAAAACCATATGGTACAAAGTATCCCCCAAGGATACAATTAAAGCAAATAAAGGACATTTTATTTTTGCATGTATTTACTATTGGTTTTGTTACAGGGGTAGGACTGGAGAGCAAACAAGCCCCAACTAGTAACCAGGGTCAAACTCCACAAAGCACTAAAGTTCTGTTTGTATTGATAAATAAAATACGTCCATAAACATCATATGATACCAAGAACAACTGCCGTGGAATGGCTGAAGGCCACACCATTCAACTCTTTCATCCTCTCAGACAAGGTCTGCAAGCAAATCCAAATCCGAACTGCCCATTAGAATGCTCCCTGGATGATTCAGTATCCAAAACTTGAAAGGGAATTGTTTGGAAGAATGCTAAGTGGCCCAGGCAAAATCTATGACAGCAACTATTTTGACAAATTTGCAGTACAGGTGGGCCAGTTCCAGTGCTCAGGAAAATTTCTTGGCACAACTTCACTTACTAGCCATACATGAAGTATAAACTTGTATCAGCTATACCATTTGGGGTCAACTTTGAGGCCCCCAGTATAAGAAGGACATGGACCTGCTTGAGCGGGTGCAGAGAAGGGCCACAAGATGAGCACCTCCCCTATGAGGACAGGCTGAGAGAGTTGGGGTTGTTCAGCCTGGAGAAGAGAAGGATCTGGGGAGACCTTACTGGGACCTTTCAATAATTAAAAGGGTGCCTACAGGAAAGATGGGGAGGGACTCTTTGTCAGGGAGTATAGTGATAAGACTAGGGGTAATGGTTTTAAACTGAAAGAGGGTAGATTTAGATTAGATATAAGGAGGAAATTCTTTATTGTGAGGGTGGTGAGACACTGGAACTGGTTGCCCAGAGAAGCTGTGGCTGCCCCCTCCCTGGCAGTGTTCAAGGCCAGGTTGGACGGGGCTTTGAGCAACCTGGTCTAGTGGAAGGTGTCCCTGCCCATGGCAGGGGGGTTGAACTAGATGATCTTTAAGGTCCCTTCCAACCCAAACCATTCTATGATTCTATGATTTATGAAGACATTGGTAAAGTCTGAGTGTCACAGCAGTCTTTAAAAATTTGCATGGATAAAAGGCAGCATTAGCAGTGAATTGCTGATGGTGTGAGGAGCTTATTTGTTCTCTCCACTATCAGAACATGATACTAAGATCGATGGACCATTAGTCTGAAGCTGCACGGCAACACTAACTCCTTCAGTATTTTCTGAACTCAAATCTGATCATTCACAGTGCAATTCTTTCCTACTAGAAATCTCCTCTTTGTGTCTTGCTTTTCATAGAATAGAATTATAGAATCATTCAGGTTGGAAAAGACCCTTGGGATCATCGAGTCCAACCATCAGCCCTACTCTACAAAGTTCTCCCCTACACCATATCCCCCAGCATCTCATCTAAACGACCCTTAAACACATCCAGGGATGTGTTTTGAAATCTTTCATCTTTTCTGATATATAAAAATAACTGCTTTCCAATACTCAAAAGGTGTGATGACTTATTAGAAGGCTTCACATATTCGTGACTTCAAACACAGACATTAAATTATTATCAGAATATTTCGGGAGAAGCCACTTGGACTTTGATAAAGCAAAATCCTTAGAAATAACTGCTACCTCTGCATCTTCAATATAGTGTTGCTAGACTGAGGGGAGAGGAGAGGAGATGTAAAATTTTCCAAGATCTCTCCATTCTCACAGATCAAACTCCAGACTTGCATGATTTGTACTACTGCTCAAATCATCTGTGCAGACCTACTACGCATTCTTCAGCCTGGTACTATGAGAAAAACACCCCCTGTTATGACTGTTCCATGTGAAAATAAAAATTAAAACTGAATGTGAAAGGCAGATCTATCCTAGGTTTTCACCAAGAAAGCAAGAGCAAACAAGAAATACATTAAGAACATTATATGGAGGAACAGGGGAACAGATAGAAACAAAAAAGCTAGCAGGTGGAGATTTGGGGCAGGATGTGAAAAGAGAAAGGAGAACTTTACAATGTTTTTTTCTGTTTACTTTTTTTAAAAAAAAAAAAAAAGAACAAATAATCACACAAAACCTTATCAGGACAGTTAGGTCCAACACTCATACTTAGGAATGCTAGAAATAAGAGCAAGCAGAATAAGAGTGCTCAGAAGACTGTGAAGCCTGGAACTGGCTATGAAGCCAAAATGAGGCAGAGATGAGGAGCCAGAAGTAAAGCAGAAATCGGACTAGACTGAGAATAGCCTTGTCCATTAGAAAACTGCTATGTGGAAAAATGTGCATAAGCAACCTTAATACTGTCATATCCTAATTTTTAGTCGTCCTCATTTTGCATGTTAAATATTGCAAGTGTAATTTTCTGCATATATTACATACATACTGAAACAATTCTGCTTATGTGAAGCAGATCAAGTGTTGGTTGCTGAAAGAATACTTTCAAACCCAGTGCACTGTACAAAAGCCAAAAATAGCCACAACCTTACCTTAAACAAACAACGACAAACATATTCATAAATTGTATGTTTCAATGAGCCAATAAGCGACTTGATTCTTTCTTCAGTATTACTTGAATCCTAAAAGGAAAGTTTGTATTTCAAAAATTCATGTGGAAGTAAAAATCTTTTTATGTACCTTAAATCTCAGCAGAATGACAAAAATAATCTGAACTCTAGATGACACTTATTAGGTCTAAAAACATATTATTGAACTCAGCTGCAGCTATCAATGAATAGATGATAAAATGAGAAGTTCATGCTGAAACATTAAGAAATGAGTATTTTGGCCTTGAACATTTTGACTGTGAACATCATAAAATTTTCTTCTAACATTAATGTCCTTGAAATCTCATAGTTCTCACTTGGTAAAAAATTGCTTATGTATTGAATGACTATATTTAATGTTATTAAACAGATATGTTGACGTCAAGTGTAATTACTAAACTTCCAACCAAATTTGGCCCAATTGAAATAATCATTGTAGAAAATAGTGAATATACCCTTCCTTCAAAGCTTACACACTAAAAGACTGATTATAACAGGAGAAAACTGAAAGATAGGCTAAAAGAAGAAGAGGGAAAAAAAGAAAAGGTGAGGGAGGTAACAGGTAGTATAAGATTAATCAGAAACAAGTTCCTTTCTACCATGCTGGAATTTGAAGAGATGAGTTTATAAAGGAGAGCAATTTGGATTCATAAGCTGATTTGACTAATACCTTTCCCATGTCTAAAAGATAGCTTGAGAAAAATGTAGTATTGGATAGAGGAGAAGAAAAAAAGGAAGCAAGCAAAGAAGGCAAAACCAGAAGTTGAGGTTTAAATAATGGGCAGGAAGAAAAGAAATTATTAAAGAGGTGTGAAAGTAAGAACAAGAAGCAGCTCATCTTGTGGAAAAGATGTAATACGTAAAGAACTTTAAAGAGAGCAAGTTCACATAGTCAAAATCATGTTTCTGGTAATGATTGGAGCTAAAGGAAAATTGTAAGCACAGATGCCAGAATAAAGGGGAATCCAAAAGTGACATGATGAAAGGCTTTTTAAAGTGGAAACAAAGAAAAATAAGATGAATTTTGGAAATGCTGAATAAAAAGAAAATGCATTGTTACTCAGTGTGGGTTTTTAGATCTAAAGAATGAGATGACAAAGGATAAATCCATAATGCTGTGCTTCAATAAAAAAAATATACTGGCCATTAGAATTCAGAAAAGTAAAAATTACATTTTCAACAAGACAGGTTGCATGCATGCTTACAAACTGTACAGAAGTAGATACAGTTTTGATCTTCCTTCAGGTAACTGAACCATGCAGAAATATAGATCCTATCTTATTCTACCCCTTGTTGATAGAATTAGCATTATTTGTAATCAGAACATTAATTTATTTAAATAAAACCTTCAGTAAAGTTATAATCAACCTTGTTTTTCCTAATTCACCTTAGACAAAGAGCAAGCCTGAAATCACAAAGAGCTACTTTGTTTTCAGATGGCACAGCAATTTTATAATTTATATGTAGCATAAGATCATTAAAAATTCCGTGTGCCTGTATTCTGAATATCTAAAGCACAACAGTTCAGCATCACTATCTATTACACATTTCATCATCAGTTCTTATATATTATTTTCTAAAAATGTCCAGAGCAACTAACAAATTCTAAGGATCAAAGCAGATTGATTCTTCTACAGCATTAACAGCTTCAGAAAAAGAGAAAATACCTGCTCGCTTTGCAGAGCCCTTTGGAAAAGCCGCAGGAAAGCCGCCAAACTAAAACGGTACATATTATTAATTTTGGACAAGTCAGAGATAATAAAGTACATCTTGCTAGCGCTCTCAGCTAAAGGGAGATAGGCATCCCTCTCCTGTGGATAAAAAAAAAATACATATATAAAAAACCCAGTACATTACTGCCATCTACCGGTTACTGCATAAACATTTATTCATCACACAAAAAAAATTCCGATGACTCCCACTGCTTCAGAAAACAGAATCCTTCCTGATTCTTCAAATTGAGGGACACGCACTCAAGACTTCAACACTGTCTTTAAATTTCAAAAATGAAGAAAGCATTTGTAGCAAAAAATTCTTTAAATTATGAAGAATATTTTGGAAATTAATCCCTAGGAAACAGAGGCCTCTTCCCACCACAGAACACATCTCAAAATTCCATAGAAAATTTTAAACTAAACAAATAAGAGCACGGAGGAAAACTGTAATGTGTACAAAAACAGCATGCCAGATGAATAGCATCACCAATGATCTAAATTTTTGCAATAGTAAGGGATATATTAAGTAAGAACATCCACATGAGTCATACTGTTTGCAATAGTAGATGTCAAAAATGAAGTCAAAACCCATTATTTGCCAGTAAGTCCTTGGGGAAAAGTCCTTTAATTCAAAACGGCAGACTTTAAATTGTGTAGCTATTCACCATGTGTAAAACAAAAGAATTTAATTACTGAAAATACTTTCTGTACTCCCAAATATCTTTTACTCCAAAAAATTAATTTACTATGTTACCGATCTTATACTCCTATGAATGTATATATCCTCTCTATATAGAAGATTACTATTTTTAGCAGAGAAAAACTAGCAATAAAAGATCAAAATATCTTCTACCTTATCAAGGAAACTCTGAAGTCTGTGAGATTCAGCAAGTGATTCTTGGATGAGTGCACTACTTGCTTTAGTCTGATTCAAAGATTCAATCAGATCCTTATTTTCTAGTATATTGCCTTGTGATGTTGCAAGTGCCTGTAAAAAAAAAAAAAAAATGTCATCTACCTTACATTAAATAAAACTGTAAAGTAACCATTTTGGAAGCTGTCCTTCTTTCTGACTGGTAGATATTTCTGAATCATTTAATGCATCAAGAATACTAAAAAACATGTGGTTACTCCAAAAACTGAGATGTTGTTTTAAAGAAGCATGGAAAATAAAACCCAAGAACAAACTCCAAAAATCCAGACTGCCAGGTTCTGAAACTTAAGTCATCAGCAAGCTTTTGAGAATGATTTCTATGATCCAAGTCTTACGCGCTAATATCCCCACAGTAAATACGAAGTACGGTATTTGTAATTCTACTTAACTACCAATTTAACCTAAAATTGGCTAATGACTTCCTGTACATAGTCATTCATAAATTAATTTTCCTTCAAAAATATTCCCATAACCCCTACAAAATTTAGTTCTCATTTCCAGCTGAGATGAATAGTCACAACTACAACAATTTCAGTTTTGTAATCAGAGATCCCTTCAAAATCCTTGAGATTACTCCGTATTTTCCCTGAGTTCTCCTGTGCAAACAATTTCACTTCTAATAATAAGTGGGGAAAGCTTGAATGATTCACTATTATTTAAGGCATTTTACTAACCTTCGGTAAATACCCTTCAATACAATTTTTCAGTCAAACAACATAAAATTGGCTTCTTGTCAGCTAAATCAGTTCTGAACAACTACCTGTAGGACAGGATTTCAGGATATTTGGAGGCAGAGATTCACCAGTTAGAACAGCAGAATGCACTTAGATCTCTAGTTGAAAAGAGTTTAGGACAAGATCATCTGTTTTTTCAAGGAGTCCAATTTTGCTGTGAGGAATCATAGTGTGAGCTGAGATAGCCACAATATGAATGTCTTTACTCCAAGGCTTTTGGAGGAAAACCATTTCAGTACTTCAGACAGAATGATAATGTTGCTTTAGGATTAACTTGAATTTAGCTAGATCACCTCCAGCACTGACTTCTTTGTGACAAAGCCCATGTGGCACCTGTCAGTTTCCACTGAGTTTTAGGTTTCTTTCTTCAGGGTCAAAGAGTATTTTGATTTCACTACTAACAAGAATGCCAAAGTTGAAACCAACCTCAGTGTTAATACTTGGCCACTTTTTGTTGCTTTGTCATCAATTACTTGAAATTTTGCACTTGATAACTAAGATTGGACAAATGTGAAAGATTTTGGAGTTCCAAGATCACACAAAAAGTCTGTTCTAAGAAGTAGACTTTTTTTGTTGTATCTCTGAACTCTCAGTTTCTGGTAGACATTAAGGTGCTAAACAATGATCAACTTTGAATATGGAATTTTTTTAGAGAAGATGTTTCCCTCTGCCTGAAAGAGAAATCTGCCCCAGTTTTAAAAGAGGTTTGAGCTCAGTATTTGAGTCGTAATAGAGAGTTTAATAGGGACAGTAAATGTGGAAATTCAAATCACATTAGATAATTATGTGCAAAATTATAAAATCGAGCTATTAATGGCTAGTTTAATAAAGTTCAGTTTACTACTTTTTGAGGAATCTGTAAAACAGCTTATGCTCAAGTCCATTGTGCTGGATACTGCAAAGTTCTATGACTCAGCTGAGGGTTTTGAGGCAGCAGGTTAATCTCCCTGCATCTATGACACTTTAGAAGGAAGGAGGATTTGAGGATCCATTCCTATGGGCATGAAGTACAGTTCCTGTGAAATCCATGACAATATGCAAACAAAACAGAAAACAGTCCTCTTCCTTGGAAGCTACCTTTCCTTACAGAGGTGCACAACTGTTTCTGAACTTAATTACTTCCTTTAAAATAAAAAGGTAAACTGAAAATTGAGAATATTAATTTTAAATATGAGAAAGGAAAATGTTAACTATAAAGAGTTCATTGCTAATAAGAAACAATTGTGGAAGTTTAAAGTTTTAAATGTCTCTCCTAACAAATCCTTCCATTTTCTATTAGGAATTTTTCTTTCAGGTTTTTTTTTCCTTTCACAATGCAGTATCATTTCTCAGCTTG
Source organism: Strix aluco (assembly GCF_031877795.1). Lineage (NCBI taxonomy): Eukaryota > Metazoa > Chordata > Aves > Strigiformes > Strigidae > Strix > Strix aluco. The sequence goes on from NC_133932.1 coordinate 122,366,934, forward strand.
AGAAGGGATTCACAAGGTTTAAAACGTGGTTTTAAAACTCATAATTTGAAAAAGAAATAGTATCATTTTTAACAAAGTTTTCTCTTTTAATGCATTAAAATTAATGAAATTTCTAATCAATCTAAACCAGCCTATATCTAGCCAAAATATAAGCCAAAACGTCTTGCTAACATTTTTTCTTTTCCTCTTTGTCTTGCTTTTTGTGTTGCTAAATATTTTTTACTGAGAATGAAGTAGGTCAATGTCAATGTAGCTTCTGGAATGTGCCGCTGAAGGTTGGTGCTTTTGTGAAGAAGAAAGGGGTTTGAGGATAAGACAGTAATAAATAAGACAGTGGGGCCTATTCTTGAAGATAACAGGAACAAGGTTGGGACAAATTAAAACAAACCAGCTCAAGACACAACACAGCTGCACAACACCTCCTAAACAGACCCTTTGTGAGCATGTGTGAGCACTGAGGTCAACCAGCAGACACGGTGAGGAAGACTACCAGCTACCACCAGGGACCCCTTGAGACCACCACCCACCAAGAAAGCACATGCATAATTAGGATGCAGATATTGTAATTAGTTCTAGGAAATCTAATGCATATGTAACTCATTTCTCGGAAAAGTTATGAATATGTATAACCTCACTGCATATTAGCTGCCACTTATAGATACGGGGGCGCGCTCACCTTTGCGAAGCTATTCGTGTGTGCGCCCAGTGCTGCAATAAAGAATGCCTGCTTTCTAAAACTCCAAAACGAGTCTTAGAGTTCCTCTGCTGGCTTTTACGGTAACACAACTATTCATACCCTGAACTTTGACAATGCTTAATGTATTGAAATACTACAGTTTCATGACAGATGTACATATTTTATCTACTTTTCTCTCCCAACAGCCCCAGGCAAATAGTGCTTTTATTTTTGCAAATCAAAAATTCTGAGGGCTCATTATTCCAACAATTTCACCATCTTCATTCAAACACATAACAATATGAACACTATCTTATTGATCTAACAGATATAAAAGAGGTAAAGTTATTTTACCTCCAAAAGAGATTCCTCAAGCTTAGCTAACTGTATCTTCTTATCTTCTTCTTGTTGTAACAGTTTTGTCTTCTGCTCTTCTAAATCAGGCTTTTCATGCTGAATTGTTAAAGCCAAAAGCTAAAAAGAAGGAGATTATTCAACAGGATAAAAACCACTCTAATATTTCATAATACATATTCATTAATTATATAGCATAATATATACTCATTAATCATATAGCGGTATATAGCCTATATTTTTGAAAGTAGACTTCTGAGAGTTTACTCAGTTGCACCAGACATCCAACAGCTTTAAATCTATGTAGACATCCAGGATATTCTGCAATGGCAAGTATAACACAGCAACTACTGTGAACCATGCCCTTGTGCATAACAGCAGGTGCAAGGTGAGATACTCAAGCATATCTCAAAAGGCACTGGATCACTTTATTAAGGACACTAATTCACACCCTTTTATGCTGAGGCCTTAACTTTTGCACCTCAATCTGAATCACATCTGTGTTTAAATGACTGGCAGTCTTCATTAGTGTATATACTGTTATCAGCTACAAAAAGAAGTAGGTGATAGAAAGCACAAACTGGAAAGAATGACAGTGAATTTCTTTCCACCAAGTCTACCAAAAGTCAAACCCCTCCCCACAAAGAGAGAAAACAAAAAACAAAGCTTTTTTCTTATGTATTTCCACTTAAAGAGGAGGCCAGTTCACTTGGTTACATTGTATCATGTCGATTCTCTATTTCCAGTGCAGGGAAGAAATCTGAACTCTATCTTACTTACTAACATCTTATTTACATCCCATTCCAAGCTTCTTGCTAGTTTGGAAAAACTTGTTTCATACCAAATAAAGAGGGTTTTTTCTTCCCTTAATTTATGTTTTCTCTTTTTTTTTTCTCTCTTCCATCCATATGCTACATTTTGCTTCCTAAATGTTATAGAAAAAAACTCAAAAGCTACTAACATTTTGGAGGAAGTAAAATATACAGCTTCTTTGTTTCATTACATTTTTCATATACACAAAGTATCTTGATGCTAGCATGGACTAACTATCCTAGCTATCTAACTAGGACACTGGAGAGCAATAACAGAAATGTTTCCACAGTACCATAAATGCATCTTGAACAGAAAACAGAAGCTTAGCAAGTAATCTGCTGCAACTGAAGTCAATGAGATGGTTTCCATTTTCTCTCTTGGACTTACTACTTGGTTCCAAAGTGCATAAAACCAAGATTTTAAAATTTAAATTTAGTTTCAGGATTGATTTTACCATTTATAGTTGTGTGCTAGCAAATATCTCTGTGACCATTAATGCAAACTACACCACAGGGCTTCGTCCAGAAGCTGGATGTAGCTATGTATGTCAGCTAAACATACATTGTTTTTTATGCCAAATGCCTACCTGTCCTCTTAAGCCACTTCCTGTTGTGGTAAAGTTTACTTCTGTAACAATAGAAGAAGCATCAGGTGGAAGGAAGGGATTTGGGTTCCTTGTTGAAAGAAAGAGACGGAACTCTTCATTATAATCTATCATTTTTTCACCTATTTGTACAGCATAACGGGGTCCTGTAAATAATAAATAGAAGTTATATTCACTCTGATTGGAAAATTTTAAAATTATCTGAAAATAGTGGTATTTGTGTAATACTTTATTACCAATTTTATAAATATATTTTATAAAATGTATTTATAAACTGTTTGGAAAGAAAAAGAAATTTTAAAAATGTAAGGAACATAACCTATTTTGCATTGTTAGACAAAAAAATGCAATAACATAGCACTAGTGTAAGAAATTTACATAGTGAGAATATTCAATACACAAGGATAGTTTAATTATCCTTACCCAGTACAAAAAGCATAAATGGCAAAAAATATACTTGAAGTAAAAGTAATACTAATGATTCTCTGAAATCTTCAAACAACGAATAGGAGACAAAACACACAGAAGATGTACTGGAGAATCCCCCTTTTGTGTAAGAATCCTGTCATAATTTAAACATATTCATTTACACTTCCACATAGGTATACCACTCTATCTAAACACACTAGCCATAATTACATATCAGCTAAGATGGTTCAGCATTTTCTGAATGTGATCCAAAACCATTAGATTTCATTCTGGATCTGTTACATTTATTTGTAGAAGGTTGACGTTGCTGTACAATCATAATTCAATTAAAATATTATGTTCTACGATAATTGTTATAGAGAGAGTCTATGAAACTAAAGATGCTGGAATATCTAGTCATTAGACTGAAAAAAAAATCCATTAAGAAATATCTCATAAATTTGTCTTATTTTAAATACATTTAATTTAAACACAGTATGAAATAAAATTAAATTTCTGCTGTCATGATTTCAATTTCTGTTTATACTACTAATATTTTAACATTTCTCAGTATGCCTGTCACAGAATGAAAATATATGTATGGCCTCTCACCACCCTCCTTCCACCACAGGTTTCCATTCTGGTGAGGTCAGAGAATAATAGACTCAAACAATCACATGACTAGAGTAAGATTTTGCCTCCTGATACTGAAAAAGAAGGAAGAATAAACTTATAAGATGAAAAGTTTCAAAGTGGAAATTTCCTTTCCAGAGAAATTTTTGAGGTGGCATATTTAGACACTTCTCTATTTTTAGCACTAGGAGCAGATCATAAATGGTCTAAGTATAAACCTCTTGCTAAAACACTGGTAGAGATGAAAATCACATACCAATTTTGCTTCTGTGCCAAGGATCAGAATAAATTTTAGGCCTATGCTGTAAAAACGTCAAACAGAAAACAGAAGCTGTACAAAGACTAATTTACTGCAGTATATATATTTACATTTTTCTTAACTTTTCATTCCAAGTAATGAAAAGATGTACACTCATCACAAGCAAAATAATGCAGATAGGCCTTCACCTCCATGTTTTGACAAAGCAAAGTGCGCTCTTTCTTGTGAAGTGACTGAAAAGACTCGAATAGTGACCCATTCTCCCTTTTCAAAAAACAGCTCTCTAGTTTGGACTTGTACAGACCTAGCATTAACATAGCTCATTAACATGGAAAAGACGATGCCTGAGTGTTATGAGCAACTTCCCTGAATAAACTAGTATATTTTAATTTAATCTGTTTTCTCCACAGTTCTGCAGACATATTCATCTCTTAATTTGATTCCTTGGGTAAAATCAGTTAAGTTGCCTGTAATACTGTATTTCTGCTTTCCAAAGTTCAGCAGAAGCTAATGAAAAAAAAAGTTGTAAAGGTGTTCTACCTAGCCTCCTACAGATCCCTGAAGTCACCACTTTGGTGGTGCTCTCAACTTTTACTGAGCATAAACATGCAAGCACATCTGTAACGGAAGAATGATTTAAACTAACATTTTTTCACTAAGCAGACCTTTACAATATAAGAGATAAATGTATCTAAGAACTCAACAGCATCTGCATTTTTTTTACCATGTATTTACATTTAAAGAATTACTCCTACCTCACCCACTATTAGATCTCAATATTGTATGACATGACAGCAAAACGGAGTCTTGAGCTATTTTCAGTGCCCAAAGTTCATACTGTAAAGTACATGCACAGGCTGTGGCACATGCTGAAGAATTAACACTTGAGGCAGAAATATAATTACTAAGGATAATGTAAATATACTTTAATTACAATAATGTAGAAAGTAAAACATATATTGTTGCATTTTTTTAATCCACTCAGTTCTTTTGACATAATTTCAAAATATGCAACATAATTCAACATAATTCATGCTGAGATACTTATATAATTACTATTCATCTGTGCTAAACTTTCAACACAATTTTTCATATCAGCTTTTTTAAAGCAACTAAATTCAAGTCAGTTATATACAGAGTTCATTATCTCTCCAAATTACATATTGTAAATGTAAATGTTTTTTTTTTTCCTTTCACTGCATCAGCTAGGGAGACTCCTTCCACCGAATTCCACCATTTTGCTGATCTCTATGACACCCCCTCATTACAAAGACACATCAGGGACAGACCTGTGTGCCACCTTTAGTTTCAGACAAATGAAAGCCAAACAGCAACACCAACATTCTAAAACTCTGATTTCTAACTGCACAAGCAGTTGTGTAATTTCTGGTCTATTTAAGGCCCAAGTTCCTAAGTAAATCTATGTGTTTGAAATTACCACTAGAAATTAACTTAAAATTTAAATTGTGAAGAGTTGATAAAAACACTTTATTCTAATTCCAGTCAAAAAATCTTTAAATATTTTTCCACTTACTAAACAAGAATATAACTCCAATCTATTTCATGCACTGAAGTGTTAGCAGAAGGTTAATGTTAAAGAGGAAAAAGTTACACAATACCGATGTTTTCAGAAAGATCAAGTTTTATATGATGTGTCTAGATCTAACCTACAAAACTTTGAATGAGCATTTGTAAAGATGGTCATTTACCTTGAGCAACAAGATCTTTTCTTAGCAACGGGTAAAGTACAGGCTCCACTCCATCTACTTCCTGTATAATAAGTGTTTTCCCAAATCTCACTGCCAACTCAAGAGCAGTTAAGAAGTTGGTGTCCTGGGAAAATAAAAATAAATTCTTTTGATTCATGTTTTCTTGAAATATTAACACTTCAGAACGAACAGGAAGGCATTATACCAGGAGTCTAAATCTAAAAATCATCAGTATAGCCGAAAAATCCTATTACAAGCATCATATGGTATTTTACGGTTTAGCCACAAGTGTTTAATTTAAATAAGTTTGATCTATTCAGCTACTGACATACAGGCAACGTATGTAACATGCCTAGCTCTCCAAGTGCTGCACCACAGAGAGCAGATCTGCCACAGGTCTTGTGTCACATCTGTCAGGTGCACCTGGAAGTCCTGGCTAGTTAACACATCTCAAATGTTATTTAGGTAGCTATGTCTCAAAACTGAACCAAGAGCTAAGGACAAGATTCACACTAATACTAAGATATCTAAATAAAGTCTTTTGCATATAGGTGTCTAAACATGCACGTGGTGTTTAAGATACCATTACAGTCAATGGAGATCCTAGGCAATGCAGACAACAGAGTCTACAAGGTAATCAAGAAAATCAACTAGCAGGGGATGCATTCCATTACCCAAAGATATGTATCTAGTACCATCAGAGAGTATCTAAAATGCCTGCACAGAGCTGTCAGGGATCTGTGGAAGACCTACATTCTGTTGAAACAGTATCTTGAGGCTAGGTGGGGTTCAATAAGGGACTTACAAATGGCACTAGGTGCCTGCCTATGTGTGTGCAACTGAGACAAGCCTTGCCGCCCACGTAAACAGTGACATGTAGACAATTAATCTTAAGTACCTTAATCTCAAACTGAAATCCAAACTACTATTTCCAATGTAGATAACACAACACAAAAATCATAGGGAAGGAGTGTATACATACTCCTGAAATCCAGTGAACTTCAACCAAGAATACAAAAGACCTCCTGTTTACAAATCTTTTACTATTTCCCTCTCAGCATGAAATACTGATATTCATGGAGAGGGCAGCACAAAGAGGCAAACTTATATAAGTAATACCAGATGTTGACTCTCCAATTTTAAATACACCGATCTCCTCCCTGAGTAAACAATTTTTCAGTGCCATGTAAAGAATCATTGTAACCTAGAACTCTGTGAGAAATTATATGCATCATGGAATATAAGCTCACTTCTGCTGCTGTCCTTTAAGAACTCCTCTCTAAAGTCTGGAATAGATGAGATCAAGCAGAACAACATTGTAAGACCAGGAGTAAATACTGTACCTGTTGGTTAATAACTTCCAAACGTGATTCCTTCAAATGTGTCTTCAACCATTCAGTAGCCCGGAAAGAAGGGTCTATCAAAAATGGGCAAACCTTACTCTAGGGGGAAAAAAAAATATATATAAAATATATATATATACTTACTGAAATATATTTTGTTTAAGAATAAAATTGAATGGAGTCCCTTTTTATTTCCCCAAACTAATGGTATAGTCATTTCAAAATATTTTTCATTAACAAAGTGTTGAAAGAAACAATAACAGCCTAACAACAAAATGACAACAGTAGAAGGAATTTTATGTCTTTTATTTTATTTCTTATAATCACAAACAAATCCAGATCTCAGACTTACAAACACTACAATGTAGAATGTTTTGGTGATACTGCCTAGTAACATGTATACTGACAAGACAGCAGGTTTTCATTTTAATGAAACCTTAATTAATGTGTGCTTCCCTGTGCAAAGCTTTAGTATTTTACCATATTATATAAAGATATGTTGTGCTATACACATTGCTTTCTAGATGTTGAGACTTTAGCCACTGATATACTAATTATGAAAGTGCTTAGAACTTAAAGAATGGTCACAACACAGAGTGACCACAGAGATGACAGTAAGTGGGGCAAGTGAAGAGAGACTTATTCACAGTTGATATGTGTATTTAAGATTTCACAGAATCACAGAATGGTTGAGATTGGAAGGGACCTCTGGTCGTCCTGTCCAAACCCCTGCTTGAGCAGGGCCACTTATAGCTGATGGCCCAGGACCCAGGCTTTTGAGTATCTCCAAGGATGGAGACTCCGCCACCTCCCTGGGCAATCTGTGCCAGTGCTTGGTCATCCTCACAGCAAAAAAGTGTTTCCTGATGTTTAGACAGAGCCTCCTGTGTTTCAGTTTGTGCCCATTGCCTCTGGTCCAGTCACTGAGCACCACTGAAAAGAGCCTGGCTCCATCCTCTTTACATCCTCCCTTCAGGTATTTATAGACATTGATAAGATCCCCCTGAGCCTTCTCTTCTCCAGGCTGAACTGTCCCAGCTCTCTCAGCCTCTCCTCATAGGAGAGATGTCCCAGACCCTTCACCATCTTTGTGGCTTTTCACTGGACTCTCTGCAGTACATCCATGTCTCTCTTGTACTGAGGAGCCCAGAACTGGCCATAGCACTCCAGGTGTGGCCTCACCAGTCCTGAGCAGAGCAGAAGGATCACCTCCCTTGACCTGCTGCCAATACCTTAACTAAAGGAGCCCAGGATGTCATTAGTCTTTTTTTCAGCAAGGGCCCATGTACAACCTGGTGTCCACCAGGACTCCCAGGTCGTTTTCTGCAAAGCTGCTTTGCAGCCGGATGGCTTCCAGCACATGTTGGTACATGAAGTTGTTCTTTCCCAGGGGCAGGGCTTTGCAATTCCCCTTGATGAACTTCATGAGGTTCCTGTCAGCTTATTTCTCCAGCCTGTCAAGGACCCTCTGGGCAGTAGCTTGACGCTCTGGTGTATCAGCCACTCCTCCCAGTTTTGTGTCATTGGCAAACTTGCTGAGGGTTTAAACATGAATTTTCAGCAATTCTCTAGTTCAGTCTCCTAGAAGAATATTTTCAGAGTTTGGGTTTTTTTTTACATTCTGAGTCCTACTATTCCAAACTGATTAACTACACAGATCTCAAACTGAAAGACAGGGAAACACGGACAATATCCAAGCATCAAAAGATGATGAGCAGAAAAGCTGTACTGTAGATGACATTGGTAAAATACCACGTCTGATTCCAGTTTTAAAAGGTTGCTGAAAAAACTGTACACAAAAGAAAATTATTTGAGCTGAGGGAGGGCTTTAAAAAGCTCTTCATGCAGTGAGATTTTTAAGAGCTCAATCTATTCAACTAAGCAAAAAGATGAAAATAAGATTTGATTATAGCATATAAGTAGCTTTAATGGTACAAAATGGCATTTATTGAGGAGCTTTTTAATCAAACTGAGAAAGGAATAACTAGATCTAATATCAAGATGACAAAGCAAGATAAATTTAAATTCGAGAAAAGGCTGTAACTGATTTGAGAGAATCGTCAATCATCCTAGCAAACTATCTGTGGCAAATGCAGATTCTCCTCATGGCATTAAATCTTTACTTTGCAGCAGATCTAATAAATGACTACATTCTAACTACAATATTATGTATGGAATTGTGCAATTCCATATGTATGTTTATTATATATTATATATCTATATGTAACTGTACGATAAACCTGAATCATTGTAAGCATGGTATTACCATTCTTTTCTCAAGTAGTATTAGCTACTAGCCTTAATTGTACCCTGATTTGCAGAGCTAATCTGATGAAATCTGAGGGTTTAAAATCTAGATGTTTTGAAAAGTACCTGCATATAGCCTTTTCCTTTTTCTGAGAAAAAAAGTATTAGAAATGCTATGTCAAAGTGAACATATATGGGACATAATCTTCCACTGATTGTATTGGTGTTAATGATTATTCACACTTCAAATCTGAATAGACTGATAACAGGTTTTGTCCATTCGACATCTGTGATGGTGCAGTTCCTCCCCCCCTCCTCTTCTTGCTGGACTGATCTGTGGTGGGTGTGATTCCAACCCCCCTCCTGGGTCATTATTCGAGCTGGGCCCGAGTGGAAAGTACTAAACAAAAGACAATTGAGAACAATTAACAGAATTGCACATCCATCACGTTCTTGTGCAACTGGTGGAAGACACCAGAATACTTCATTGTTCGACCTGGGCTGGAGTGAAAAGTAACTGACAAAAGTAAATTATCTTGGACCCTGTAAACAGCAACTCCATGAGACCCTTTGAGCTCTCCTGGACTGCAGTGGGCTGTGACCAGCATCTCCCCTGAGCTGGGATGCCTCTCAGGTACCAAAACCCTTAAGATACCATCCACCGTTAGAGCCGATGGGAGGCCAGGGCAAAGTCAACCCGCTCGAGTCTCAATTATCACCTGTTGAGGAATGCCAGTGCATTGTGAGTATTTATTCTAAACTCGAGAGGAGGGAAATTTTAACTTTGAGCTAGCTTCTCTTTCACCCACTCTCTCTCTGCTTACCGATGTGTTTGGGCATACAGTTATTTTCATGAGTGTGGGTACATATTTATTCCACTGGATCCAAATACTTTTGTCTGTGTGTTTGTACATCTTGCATTTGTGAATACACATATATAGATGTATTGATTTAAGGTATGTATAGTAAGTTGGTGTGAATCTTGTTATCTTCGAATCTGTAGTTAAGTTGCTATTTTAATTATAACATATTTTACTGATTTATTTTGTAAATCTTCAAACTGGTTAATGATTAAGTGCTGCTAGTCATTAATAAATCTTGATTTGCTGCTAAATCATTACCGTGTTAATATTTTCATCCGCAACAACATCTTGAAGAAAATTGTAAAACAAAACAACCCCAAACATGTATTTTCTTTAACTGATTTTTTCCTTTCTTGCTACAGAATACCCAGAGTTACATAAGTATTTGTTTCTCTGGGTGCTCTGTGGTGCTAATAAAATAACACAAATTAAATAGTTCAAAATTCCAGAAAGATGACATGTTACTGACATTTGTAGAAATTTAAATACTTCCAAGACAAGACAAAAAAACAAATTTACCTGCAAGATGACAAGAGCATTTTCTATGGAAAGGTCATCTGAAGGTAAACCTTCACTTTTCCAAACTAACTCCTCACTTTCTGTACACAGGAATCGCCGTAAATTGAACTCTGATAAATGAAAGAGCACAAATTTGTGCTAGTACTTATAGTCTGCATAATTTTTAAGCATTTACCACTCTATATATATCGGAGCCTGTCTAACACAGTGCATGTCTGTAGATTTCCCTTAAATTTCTTATTTTATTGCTTGAATTTATTCTTATTAACTAGCTGATGTTATAAAAATATTTAATGGTGTTATTAACACACATAGATAAAAATGATTACTGAAAAAGCAGAAGCATTTGGAATGCATTGGCAAATTTACAACAGTTAATGTGATTACATTCATTCATGTAAACTTTCTAAGCAAGGACTATGGAGCTAAATCTTAAGAATTTATAAATATTTATAATCTTAATAATTAATAGAATAATCCTAAGAAATAGTCTGTCTGTATATACAAGTATTTATTGTGTAAGAAAATGTTGTCGCTTTTCATTTTCGAACACCAAGACAATTGAGACTTTTCATTAGAACTAACTAGCATTTCTCACTTCCTCAATCAAGCTTAATTACTTACTCACACACACTTACTTTCAAGGCCTGCTGATTTGGTCCATTCATGCAAGCTGGCCTTCCTCTGATCCTCAGGAGCAGCAGAAAGATAGGTAATAAATGCAGCTGCTAACTGAGCTCTTTTAGGCAATGTTGCCAGTTCATCTGTTATCTCTGACACCTTAAAAAAAAAGTACAGAATGTATAGGTGTATTGCAAACAAAAACCATGTTAATATTTCTCACCAGTAACTAAAATATTGGAACTACATTTGCCTGCCATTGAGAATACAGTTGAGACAGTCTCCCTCCTTGCATTTCAGGTATCTATACTGAGCTAACCTACAGCAACATACACATGAAAGTATGGGAAAAGCTCTGGGCTAGAGTGTGAACAGATGTTTCTGAGAATTTAGCTACTAACAGGCTATGAATACGATAAACAGTTCACCTTGTCACCTGTAAGCAACTGGGTAAATAGTATTATAGTAAGAAAAATAAGAAATATGTGATCCTAGTCACAGTTAGCTAGTAACTACCACTTAAAATATGTATACAGATACTAAATACTATATGTATCTATTGCATTTTAAAATGTGATTCACTGCAGACTTACATGATAAAATACATTTATCTTCAATTAATTTGTCTGCACTACACCTCTGCTTTGAAATGTTCCAGTATTTTGGAGAAAAATACAGTGTATCAAAATAAAATAAGACTGCCATAATTGGTTTGAAAGTACTTTCACTTTTTTACTTTAATCAAACTGACATTAAAAAAAAAAGCTGATACAGAAACAAAAAAAAGCAACTTTTTATTACTTTCTCCTGACTTTAAAGGAAGATGAATACTGCTTTTTCACCATCCTCAATACTGGATGAGTTCCTGACTAATATATCTGCCAGTTTGGTCTACAGCATGCCATTAATAGATAGGTTGATCTTTCTAAAAGCAGAGGTAATGCAGTAGAATGGAAAACTGTGAGGGATCACTTTCAGAAGTGTTTAAACTCTGGGATTCAAATATGCCAAATCTTACGATAGCAGATGGAATAGCTGTAAAGCTAGTTTCAGAGGAAAAATCTTCCATTATGCTGGTCAACCTACAAGAAGGATTCATCTAACCCTAACTTTGGTTCTTCAAAATGCAGGCATTTAGTCTAATTGTTTAGACTTTTTCCAGTGTCAATGGAGAGACAGGACCATGTCTCTCAGCAAGGAGATTTTTTCCATGTTAAGATACCCAAGAAAGTTTGGTATTGCTTTCTGGAGGTGACAGCTATTTTCAGCTTGTATACACTTTGAAATTTTTCTTTCTGTTTCAGACTGAAGAACCGCCTGTGTGTCCAAAGGTTTGCCAATTTGTCCCAAATATATCATTTCAGCAAATAAGATATGCTCATTTTCCCACCTTTAGAAGCAGGAAAGATTCAAACACATAAGTGAAGACTTCAAGAGCAACCCAACATTTTGGGTAGGTCTACATTTGTATTTTCAACATCGATGCCATAAAGGAGATATGTTTTAAGACTGTAATTGTTCAATGCTTTCCCAAAATCTTTCCCTTTTGATTGCATCTCAACTTGGAGGGTCCAACCGCTGACCTGTTCAGCCATCATAACAATTACATTATTATTGTGATTGAAAAACATCAAAGCACATTGTATGTTTTATATTAAATACCAAGGGCTTTTTCATATATTCTGTAGCTATGTGATATAGGTAAGGTAACTTGCACAGTGAAGTAAAAGGAAGTTTCAGAAGGAAGAAAAGCTTTTATTTCTAATGAGAAAACAAATAAATGAGACATGCAGATTGGCAATAACTCACATTCTCCAAACAGTGCAAAAACTGTATTTTCAAATTATCAGCTCTAAAATGTATTTATGAAAATTTTCACAAACCTGGGTGCTCCATCTTTTGTGTTCCCTATCGAGTTGATTTATCAGTACCTCTGCAGCTTTCAATGTTTTCTGAGCTTTACTTAGTTCTGCTTCAAGTTTTGCTGCTTCTGTTGTTCTACTCTGGAACCTGTAAAACAACTACTGTTTGTAATTGCTATCATGAACTACTAAATTAACGGACAGTTATTTTCAAGGCAGCTTAACTGACTGAATTTGTAATTAATTCCTCCCTTATTATTCATGAAGAACACAACTACATATCTTTTGCTTCTAACTGGCATATGAGCTTGTTAGACTTTTAACCAACAAAATTTAAATAGATGCACAGGTGAGATTTAAAAATACACTTGCAGAATAGACTATAATGTCTGAAAATCATTCCTTCTTCTACTTAAACAGCCTGACTTGATTTTAGTGATTGTGTTAAGTTCTGTTCTGCACCTAGTAAGGACAAGAGCAGGCTCAATGCCATACTATACATTTGTAACTTTTTGGTAAATTTAATCTATAACCTTTACAGGTTTCATTGCTACTTCACACAGATGACCCCAGTTCAATGCACAGTACTCTATTTTGTAAATTACTATGAAGTAAGAACATACTCCAAATAACAGGAAAGGTCTAGGTATTATTTTGTAATGTTTAATATCTAATTAGCTTAATTAATATTTAATCACTTAACGCATTTAATAATCCACCTTTTTCAAGTAAAATATTTAATTATAACATAGAGTATATAGTATCTAGTTAATCTAAGACATCACTATATAGCTGAATGTCAAGAAGAATTCTCCAATCTTTTTTTTTTTTTTCAGACCACAAAACATGACTTTTAGTAATATGCACGTATGCCAGGTTGTAAAGTACCTCCTATATTAACTACATAATAGAAACATTGATCTAAAAGACTTGGAATAAACTGAATTTACAGAAAGTATAAAGGTTCACCACAGCAATTTTTATGACACTGTGAGTCATGGACGTGATGAGATGCTAAGAAAAAAGGAGATAGCTAACTAGCTAACTGTCAGAAAAGTAGGCCATCCTCTATTCAAACTGTGATCAGCAGAAGTCTTGTATAGGAATGTTTCCAAAGTCCCAAGGAGACATTAAAGTCTTCTTAGATTTAAAAGGTGAGAAACATACAGATTATCTTTGACATCTACAATGTCTATACACTGAAGGCTTCCAACACAGCAGCATGAATCAGGTACTTTTAATGAGCATTTCATCTGATCAGTGAGATGAACTGTATATTCTAATAGTATTTATTTATCTCCACTGAGTATATAGGTAGCCTAATTATCGCTACTTCTGATGTAAATATCTTGCAGAGCAGGGAGTTACATTTGGCTAGATAAATTTAATTATTCATACCATAAAATCATCAATGTTTTCATTTACATCTTGAAATAAACAAACCCAACTTACTTATCTTTCAGTTCTGATACTTTTTGACCAACAGAGTTCAGAAGATCTTCTAACTTCTGTTTTCTGTCTTCAGTTTTCTTGAGATTACTACAAAAATGTAACATTTATTTTAAGACTATGGATCCAAAGGAAAAAAAAGAGTAAATGTAACAGGAAAGTAATTTACATAGAAATAGGTCAGAGACAGTTCTTTCTTGTGATTTATATTAATAAAAATCTGTTTTCACATATAAAAGTTTTGACCACTTCTCATCACATAGCTTTAAAAATGGCAACTAAACAACATTCAAACGTATTCTTAAAGATCGGAACAAATTCTTCCAATACACAATTTTAAGACCTGCCAAAACAATCAGTACAGATTCCTCAGGTTATGGATGGTAATAAGACTATGTCATAGTATCTTTTTGATCCTGAGAAACTGATTATGCTTGGTACATGACTGAAAAAAGAGGAACTACACATCTCATAAAACAGCACGGGTTTCACTGACAGAATACATTTTAAGTATATCTGTGATGTTCATTTCTCCCTGACACATTTCGGCTGAGACAGGTAATTTATGATTGGCAAAAATTTCCAGGGTATAGCTTCTAGAAAAAACAAAATACCGCATACTTACTTTTTCTGCCTCGGCATGAACATTTTATTACTTATGGGTGAGGTATGTTTTCTTATATCTTTTGGTTTTGGTAAAATGTCAATTCCTCCTTGGCAGCTTTAGTTTTATCCACCACCATTGGAATTAAGAACATTTATTTTGCAACAGTGTCTAACTTACGCTTCCAAGCCAGCCTTTTCTTTTTCCAAAGGCTGAATTCGTTCTAGAACATGGGAATACTGGACATTGGCATTCACCCAAGCTGCTAATGGAGCAGCTGCAGCACTGGCTCGTTTAGCATTCTGAAAAAATCAGTTACAAGAAAGTCCTTGAAGTATAATGGAGGTGAGATAAATACAGGACAAATAACTGCAACAGATTTATGAGTTATCAACTTAAATATGCCAATTAGCCAACTCCTCTACTGAACTAATCTTTTAAATTGTTACTAACAGATTATATCGTAGGCGATCAACCTGTGTAAAAAAAAATAATGGGTACCTTTACAACTATGAAGCTTCACTGAAGTTAACAAGCTTTAAATTAATGCATAATTTATCAGTGTGTTCCTTCTCAGGGAACTACAACTTTCCTTTTAAAAATAAGGAACTAGTATTTTAGAATTCCTTTTTATAGCTACTGCCAAATCAATTCTCAAAGATTACACATACATTTAATCATCATTAGTCCCCCTTTTTTAATTAAGTGTACAGTTAAGACACTTACTGTTACAAAGAGGCCAGGAATTAGATCCAATTCCTTCATCTGAGTTCTAATTTATACCAGTGACAAAAACCTCTGAGGACTTGATTTCATAATGACCTCATCCCACCCCTCCTCAGTCACCAACAAAATTCTCTGTTAGAGGCAGCAAGCAACAGAGTAATCTCTGCTACACTTTTATCTCTTTATACGGACAAATTCTGTAAGCAGAATTACTTTTTCTCTAAGTACATTCTAAAAATTATGTTGGCAAATCAGACAACAATGTCTTTTTTTTTCTTTTTGTCTTTTTTTCATTTTATGTAACATAATCAGAATTACCTTTGGATCAAAAGATGTTCTGTTTTTAGAAAGAAGTTCTTCAACACTCTCCCGTATTTCTTTTGGAATATTACGGGCATCAAAGGTTGCTATGTCCTCCCTCACACCTCTTTTGGCCAAGAAACTGTAAAAAGAATTAAATAACTAAGTAAAGAAGAAACAAATGTTAAAGAGGTTATTTCCGTATGAAACCAAAGAATTCTGCACACACATTATTCCTGAATATAATAAAAAGTATTTCATATTGTATATTACTGTTTAAGTTTAAAGCTTAAATAAAATCCTCACCTCTTCATGCTCACCCATGATGTATCAAAAATCCCCATCAGTCGTAAAACTCCTTCTAGTATGTCTCTGATTATGTCAGGGGGCATCCGTAGTGACCGGATTTCTGATAAAGACTCTGGCTTTATATTTCCCACTGCTAATTTAGCTTCATTAACCAGTGGCTTAAAACATAAAAACACATTAAAAAAGAGATGAGAATACAAGAAACTGAACATTTGCTATTTCCGTTTTCATACGATTTCTTGCTCTTTTCACATATTTTATTACCTAACCAACTGCCATTGATGCATATTCATGTGCACAAGTTATTAAAAAATTACCATGTGTTTATTAATAAATATATTTCCATGTAAAACAGCATATTATAATCCTGAATTTCCCTAACTTTTCATTCAGCACTGTACTTCATAAACATTATATAAATATTACTATCAGTCATGTTTGTTTGCCTTTTCATTGTTTAAAAGTTCATTGTGATACAGGTATGTTTTAATAATGATGCTAATTAATATTTATAGGCTTGCCTGAGGTTATCTTTGTAAATATACATAGTACAGGTCACAAAAGCTTTCTATTTTCAGTAGTTAAAACCAGACAGCCTTTGCCCTTATCAACAAAGCACAGAGTGATAAGAAGACCAGAAAGTTAAAGATTATCATTAAAGACTGTGTACACCCTGCACATCCTTCATATTTATCAAAGACCACAGAAAGGGATTTACCCTAATCCTGTCATTTTATGTCACTTTCAACACAAGGATATAATTCCTTGGCATCTATGATATTAAAAGAAAAAAAATTAAGTTGCTGTACTTTTCCTTTATTTTTTAGTAATTTTAAAATGAATGGGATGAAAAATAGAGACTAAAAGCAATGCCTGGACACACACACCTCCCAAAAAAACCTGATGCTTAACATCTGTAAGGTCTCTTGAACAAGCAGTTTGTTATAGCGCCATTAGGATATATAATTTTCAGAATTTAGTAATAACTGGAAATTATCTTCCATCCAGCTGATAGTACCAAGACCTATGATATTACCAGCCTTACCAAGGCAAAGTAATGTAGTTTGTCTATATGAGATATTAGTAATTGAAAAACACTCCATAAAATCTCTAGAACTCAGCTGTAGACCACGGCAGCATAGAATAGCAACTGGAGGTAAGATTGGGCCTGAAAATTCTTTCTGAAATTAAGATCTAATAGAACACATATGCCAAAATGACAGTCTAAATCTGGCAAAGAGAATACTGTTTTCTAATGCATAGAAGTTTTAATATCAATATAATCTAGAGCAAAATTTAAGAAATGCAGGGTTAAATTTTGCAGAACCAGTCTGCATGGCAGGACTTGAGTAAGTCAAATAAAATCAGGCTGCAAAATATTACTTTTCCTTATCAACTCTTACCTGAACTTCTTTTAGTTCATCTTCAATTTTTCTTTTTCTTTCTTCTATTTCTGCAGCCTCTTCTGCTATCCGTTGTTTTATTTTTTCCATTTCTGTTTTTTGCTCACTAGCACTCTGTAAAAAAAAAGAATACCTTTATTTTTCAGATTTATACAATTTTATTCCTTTAGGTCTCTAATTTCTTCTAGTCTTGATTATAATGTAATTTGCACAATACCAATTACAATAAAGTATCTGAGACTATTTCATACTAGACAAGTTGACTAGGGAAATAAATTATATGGAATAAGCATCTTTTGCTTTTACTGTGTCTCCCTTTCTTTACCACAGACAAGACCTGTACTTCTATTTTTGAGGCTCATTATGATCTTTTTTCTCCTTGCCTTTGATTTTCCATTCCTTATCAAGATATCAGTCCCCCTCTGAAAGGATAAGAGTGACAGTCTCTGTAACGTTCTTACTAAATTTGAAAGTAGTATCTTTCTGCCATTGTCTTTGTAGCTGCTCACATTTCTATTTCTTTCATGACACCATTAAAACTCTCCTTTTCTACAATGTTCATAAAAGCAGCAGTTGTGTTCGAACTACAGCCTATTAGCCTAAAAATACTAATATACTATTTACTTGTAAATTTCCACCCATCTGTCTGTAAGGATATCTATCTTATGTCCTATACATATATTGTAAACTGTTTGGGTTTGTATCTCTTTTTTTCCTGAATCTGTACTGTGCCCACCATACAGCAGGCAGTAGCTATCAGCCATCTCCAAGTCTCCTAAGCACTTCAGTACAACAATAAATACCTAGTATATAAAACTACACTAAAAGGACCTTACATATCCTGAAGTTAACAAAAAAAACCCCAAACATCAGGCTCTACCAATACCAGTTACAAAACAAATTATGGAGGATAAATGTATAAAATGCATAAAACAAAAGACTAATATTCTAGGCTCAGTTCACCTAAAAGATAGAAGACAACAAAGTCCAGAGTTTATGTTTTTCCAGTATATAACACATTATTATAGCCAACCATTGGCAAGTTGAGCTGAACTTGTAGCAAAAGGTAACAGACATATATAAGCAGAGAAAACCTTGAGATTAATAATAATCTTTCTGAGCACTTCACCCAAGCTATAGACCAGCACGTCATTGCAGATTATATTCAAATCCATAAAACATTAGCTACATAAAACTAGATTAGACATTTCATGCAAATGTACATGCACTGAATACTAGCTGTGAATAAGAAAATCTTAAAATTCAGTTGTAGGTCAAAAGCCTTGTGCTGAAAGAAGATTAAAAGAGTCTGTATGTATTAAAGCCCTGTCTCTTACATAAACTAGAATATTTGAAGTGACATTAAAATGTTAGAGGGCACCTATACTTTATGCTAATCTAAATAATCAGAATTCTACCGTAATTCTTCTGATGTCAGTGTGCCCATCATGTTTCACTGCTTTTGGCCTATTCTTTGATTTTGTCCTACAATCCAATATGCACTACTCACACAACCTGTAACTCTACTGGACAACAGCAGACACAGATTTAAAATAGAAATCAGGGAAACCGGTGTCATAAATTCTTTGAGGCCAGTATTGAACACACCAAGACAATCATTATTATTCAAATTCATGTACAGAAGGCAGAGTCTGAAAGTATTAAAAATTGCCAACAGAAGTAGACTTATGAAAATATGAAGTAATGCACCATTAAAGCACTGTGAACCAAATTGTTTGAAAGAGCAGGCGTCTACTTTACTGCATACAGAGAATGTTTTTGTCATTGAGCTTCTTTATTTAAGTTTGTTTCAAACCAATCAGACTAAACCAGTACAAAACAATCAGTGCTGTGACAGCAGATTCATTATGGCTTAGCCTACATTTATGATTCCTGGAAGCATGAATGTAGAGATCTATTTTCTGCACAGTTATTTTACTTAACTGAGAAAACACTACTAAAGAAAATTACCTCCTCAAAGAACACAAGTTCCACCTCTGAGCTGAAGAATACAAATTCAAGGAGTGATGAACACAGAGTTATTATTTAATCTTCTTTGAAGTTAACTTCAGAGGACCAGACCTCATGAAATACGTACTTTCTAATAGTTCACAAATTTAATTCCTGGTATTTGTTACCTAAAATAGTGCTACTCATCAGTATTTTGTTTAAAGTTCCTATCTGTAATAAACATTATAAAATGGATCAGTCTGGATTTATGAAGTTCTAGGAAAAATTTCAGACTAAACTACAGCAGGGAACACTAGTCAGGTGGAAAACTTGCACTGACCTCTTCCTACTCTATCAGTTCAAACATGATTTAAATTATATAATACTCTGTCCTGTTGCAAGTTTATTCAAGCCTCAGGGCTCATGCATTCCCTTAGGCAAATTCTTGTAAAAGCATCAGGTTTTGTAACCCTTGAAAAGAATACAAAGCACAGCCAGTTATAGAGACCAAAAATAGAAAAGCATCTCTTTTTTTTTTCACTTTTGATGTGATACAACACCTGCATAGATACTGTAATTTCTTGAAGGGCAGCATCAGCCTCATCTTGCTTTGTCTTGAGTAAAATGCTTTGTTCTCCAGCTTTTCTGTTCAGTTCATCTACCAGGGCTTTAGCTTCATTCAGCTTTGAAACACCTGCCTATAAAAGTTTATAAGAAGCAGTTATTTAGCAGTGAATTTTAAATGGATTTAAATGAAGGTTGGTTACAAATAGTATGCACAAACTGAGAGTGATATAGAGTAATATTCTTAATTTTTTAATCTATGTTCCACATTTTTTCAATGTTATTTACATTTTCTTAGTATTATTTAACCCCAAAATGAGATTTGACTCTTCTAGATGTGTTGCTGTAAGATCTATTACTACCTCAAAAAGCTGAAAACATAATTCTCAAAATAACAAACGTTTAATGGAACAGCAACTAGTACATAATCTTCTTCTCATTAATTCAATAGCATTTCAGTTAACTGATGTTAACTCCATATAATTATATCTCCTCTAAAAGCAAATCTATAAAACTTAAATTGAAACAAATTAGATTATCCTACTTCTGCATATTTGTACATTCTCTAAAGAATGTAGATGTACATAAAACAAAGCCTCAACTATACTTAACTATTTTCTTTATTCACACTTTCTGAATTATTTACTCTACGATAATCAGATAATAGGTTAAAGATAACAGTTTGTTGAATCAGAAGGACACAAGAATCACACAAAGCAGGAAGTTGCTGCAGAGATATAAAGAAAAGGATGGAATATGGAGGTACACGGGGAAAAATTTATACAAGCAGAGGCAGGACTTAAATTGATGGAAAGATGATGGGTTGTTTGCAACACAATTTCAGTACATATGGGTGAAAAAATTTAAAGTGCTTTCAAGTACTTTTTACTCTTCCAAGAAAACATATCCTGTCTGACATATTCTTGAGAAAAAATATTAACGAAAACAAGAAACCACTCTTCACTCTTTGAGGCATTTGAACAGAGATGTGCATTAAGATTCATACTATTCCTCTTCTGAAACTACAGCAGGAGCATATGCCAACAGAGAACACCTCACACAACCATGTTAGCAGCTACAGCCCATCAATACATAAGGCATTTCCAAATGTGAAAGTATTTTGAAAAGCCACATGTTAAAAATGTTTTAAATACATACCTGCAAGTGGTTCTGCCTTTTTATTAGCTCTCTTCTTTTACTGTTATTGATGGTACTGTATACATGAAGGAATGTCATATACCTACTAGGTGTTGCTCCATATATTTTACATGATTCATGGATTGCCAGAAATGACTTCAGAAAATCAGAATCACCTGTATAACATAATTTGTTACACAGATAATAATATACTCATTCTTATCTCACTATAAAATAACTAAGGAAGAGCAACAGAATACATTTTTTGAGATATGAATTAAGGACTTTCAAAATATCACAAAGAATACACTTTTTTCAAAGTATTCTCAGAGAAACAACATGTAAGTACCTTTAAAATACATATTCCTCAAAAAGAAACACATTGAAATTGTTTCAAAACTGCAAAATAATTCATTGATGCTGGAAAAGAGGCAAAATTAATTGCAGATTACTGAGGGCTAATCATAAAAGAAATTTTATTTCCACAGAAATTGAATTTGAAAATACTTTGACAGTTTTAGAAAGGAAGCCCACACGTTTTTGTCTTCTCCCTTGTCTCTGATGACAGGTAGACTAAAAGATTTTTCTGAACACTACAGATACTTCAGTTTGTTGAACAGTTTCTCAAAAGAAGCCCAAAGATACTGTAAAATAAATAGTATTACCCTACAAAAGAAAAAATTGCTAAAACATACCTATATATAAATGAACGCCTTTAATAAGTACTGAAGCATAGATTAAGTACCATGATTAAGACAAAGATGGATGGTAGCATGAACACTAAATCCTAAATTTGGCCATTATTCTGATGGGCTGGAATGCCTATTAAAAAGCAATAGAAAACCCCAAGTGAACCACTTATCATTTTATACTCTGTTGTCTCCATGACTTCCAAGAGCTACTTAGACTAATGCTTTATAAAAAGTGGCTAAAAATAGTATTATGCAAATGAGTGCTGGCACTGGTCTCCTAGATTATCTTTGACACCCTATTTTTAAAATGGTTAAATTTGAAGTTTTAGTATAAAAACAAATTGTTTTGAAAAGGGGGCATTACAAGAAATTAGTTATTGCAGATAAAGAATTATTAAAGTAAAATGAGCAGGTCTAGGACAAGAATAATGAAAATATATAGACTGAAAAACTCAAAGTATCAAATTTTGAGGTTGTGAAATAACATCCACCTAGAAGGAAGACACAGAAGAAAACAAAACAAGATGGAGCTTAATCAGGTTATAAAATTCAACATATGTAGTGTTTGCTTGTGACAGAAGAGACTGGGTTTGATCAGCCAGGATGTATGTTCCAGACTCATGTTCCCTTGTACAAAATGCCTGCCATGTGAACAATACTGAAGTGTATGAATGTGCTGGCAAAAACATACTCAAAGTATCTATGCTATTATCTATGTCCAACGCAGAACTGAATAAGTGTTTAATAATAAGTAATAATAATTAGTGGGTCCACCTAAATATTACCTGAATGTTTTTTCTTAAGTTCCTTATGTGCTTTTCCAGTCTTTTCTTGTTCATCTGAATCACACAGAAGCATTTCAGGTATCTAAAAAATGAACATGATTTTTTGTATGAAAATTACGAACAACGAAAATTTGAGTTAAAATTTTAAAAAAACCCAAACCTTTGATCTGGTTTCTCATTTGAAAAGACTGAATATGATAGCTTTATTCAGAATAAGATATTTACAGAATATCTATAGCATTAAAGAGATCAATTCTGCCTTTCCCTGTTACTGATAACTTCCTGTTCTCTCAAGCAGAGGAGTTTTTGCTGGCTCTAAGAAAGAACAACTAATTCTCAGAGGACTCTTATAATAACACAAATGTCAAAGATGTAAAAAGATGTACAACTCAACAGGAAATCAGACAGTCTTAAATACAGCTGTTGTGTATACAACACCAGAATTAAGCAATGCATAAGTCTAAGTCTTTGACATCTTTTTCAAGGTCTAAGAGTGGGCTTACCTCCATGTTATCAAGTATACAATGCACAATGGTAAAAATAAACAAAGTATATTCAAAGGTTCTGGCATACAACTAAATGATAATACTCCACTTTAAAAAAAAAAAAAAATCCCTACTGAAGTACTGAAGTGAAAGCAAAAATACTCTGAAAAACATATTTTAGCTGTGGACAGAGCTGATCCAAACATATTTGCCAAAATGAACTTGCAGTAAAACCCACCATTGAAACTGAGGCACAATGGCAGGTGGAGGAGCCCTGGGAACCCAGGCAGAAATGGACACTCTGTGCCATCTGCTCCCATGGTTCTCCCAGGAGAGCGACCAACCCCATGGTCCCGGTGTGAAATCCATCATGATGAGCCAATGGGAGAGGCCAGATCACCTTACAGACTAGACTGAGGGAGTTACAGCATAGGAGTCTTGGGACACATTATGGGATGCAGTGGAAGAGCATTTCAGATTCCACAAGACTTACTGTGGGTTGATGAGGCACCCACAGGGGTTGGCTGCCAGAGGGACTAGAAGGTCCAGGCCAACTGTCTGAGAGACTGTGGAGGCTGGGAGTCAAATGAGACCTGGCTGCATGTGTCTGTGTGTGTGCACATGTACATGTATGTGCTTGCAGAAACTAGCGGATCCAGAGGCAATTACTGGAGGGTCTGTGTGTCTGTGCCCAGCTAGTAGGGGGATCCACATTCTGCACATGTACATATTTCCCACTAACGGACCTTTGTTGTGATCACTCAGAGAGGGAAACAGGATGATGCCAACAGTGCTGTTTGTGTTTGTGCTGAGGGCTTCTGTTTGTGTTGTTCTGTGTGGCCAATCACATATATATATGTGCTGTATATGTGTGTGTGTGTGCCTACTGGGAATACATGCCCAGCTTCACCACTGGTTCAAGTTGGGGCCATGGAGCTGTGGTAGCCTTGCCCCTATCAGGGTACTGAATTTGCCGATCTCTTAACATATAGAAGTAACATATATATATCTTTCTCAAACTTACACTGTGAACAGCCTGAAATAAGCAGATTTTGATCCTAAAAAGAACACACTGACTCTGTTCCATCAAGCAAAACACTTAAAGATCCAAGAATAACATCTTTACAGTGCAGTCGTAGATCTATATACACATAATAAATGTATTTTTAAAGCAGTTATCTGCTGTTACTAGTATGCTTGACATCATCAGCATAGTTGGCTTTAACATTTTGCTTGCAGTCTATTTGTATTTTGTTCTTAAATGCTGTGTTTGATCAGAGTCATAGTAGTCAGCATTTTGTTCGTCAGTCCACAGAGAGAACAAAACATAATGTTACTGGTAAAATAACAATGTTGATATTACTTAACTGTTCTGCAGAATTTTCTGTCTTTGTAGGACTGCACAACTGGATTAAATAAGCACAGTGACAACTATTCCTTCACAACTTTAAATATCTTATTCACCAAAGCTCAGTTGTTTTTGGAGACACCAATTTAAACAAGTGACAGTTTTTAATTAATGCAATTTACCTTTTTCATACTATTTTCTGACCAGGTTTCCATCCACAAAACCTGACATTTCTTGTAGAGTGCTGGATTACTTTCACAGTTTATTGTGAAATTTAAATTGGTAGAATCCATGATCAAGACAACATGTAGATTTTGTTGGATCCCTAAGAAAATGCAACATATTAAATATGTAGTAGATAACAATCTGACTACATGATGGTAAATTTATTGCAAATACAACATAATTTACTGTCCTTCAAAATCTTATACAAGGTAATTTCTGCAAAAAAGATACTATTACATCACATCACATTAGGGCAGGAATGTTTATAAACAGAACTTAATTTAGTATCACAGATTCTCATTATGTATATTACAGTGTACTTTTTTAATTTAGAAGAGCTGACAGTATTTAGATAGATACCACTAGTTCTCATTCCAATCAATATAGACCAACAGAACCAATTAGAAGTAGTTCCAGAGCCCTTGAGTATGACTGCCAATATCCATATTCTTTCAGTCACATTCCTCTATTTATTTGTAAACTGTTTAATCTTCTTGTTGGTCCATGGAAGAAACAAATAATTAAGAAATGTCTCAGTAAACTTGCTTATGATTACTCAGAATCCAAAGTGATTTGTAGGTATAATTGACAAATAGAAGAAAACTGTGTTACTAGATATGTAAGCTAAACAAACCAGAAAACAATGGGACAAAAGCTTTCTTCCTTCTAATTACTTTCAACAGCAGATTTCATAACAGCTTTGTAGAACATTCATGGATACAGAATTTCAGATAGAAGAATGATATTTAAGCTAAGCATTCTGTGCCCTCAAATATCACACTGTAATCATTATTGTTGCCTGGTTTTTAATAACTAACTGAAAGTTAAAAATGCAGACAAAACAAGTACCATGTTAGAAATTATGTATCCAGTATTATACCACTTTTGTAACTTTGTAATAAATTATAATTCTGTTCACATACGGTATGTGAAATAGTTGAAAACTGGTCCTGTAAATCCATCTTGTGAAGCTTGATCTTTCAGAGGAGATAGTAGTGGTTCTAATTCTTCTATTTTATATAGCCCAGGAACTTCTCCTATTTCAAGAATGAATTTAAAATGTCAGATCAAATATAATATAAGTCTTCAAATTACAGAATCACAGAATCACAGAATCATTTAGGTTGGAAAAGACCCTAAAGATAATCTAGTCCAACCATTAACCTAACACTGACCGTTCTCAACTACACCATATCCCTAAGTGCTATGTCAACTCAAGATTAATTAAATTCCTTTGAAGGATTCTCTTTAATCCTCTGTATATAGAATTTGAATATGGCGGTATTCACCTCCATACTTTCATGAGTATCATCTCACATACCTCATCATTCTTTTCCTGATCATTAAAACAACAAACCAAATTATAGTGATTCCATTTAAACAGCCTACTTTGTTTATATTACTGAAATATACTTCAAAAAACTCATTCAAATCTACCCAAAGATAGTGATCCAATATTGCATACAAACCAAATCAAACCAGACTTCATCATACACCAGAAAACAGAAACATGAAAGACAGTAGTTATCTAGGTCCTCAGATATAGAGGTTTAACACTGGATGATGAGAATCCGATACTGGAAGGAGTCTTGGATTGGCACCTGGGAGACAGCAAAATCTGGTGCTCTTATCAATCAGTTCTACTACTGTACTACTGAACTACCACTACAGTAGGTCCAAAAAACATTTAGTTAAGTTAGACTCAGTTCTTCAATGATCTCTCTGATTGAGGAACAAAGCTACATAACAATTATCACTTCTGTTATTTGTTATTATTATTTATCAACTCATTACTTCCAGAAAAGTGGGCTTTGCTGGTGTTCATTTAAGCAAAGGACTCAGTCTATACAGTCTAGTAAAACATTGGAACACCTCTTCAGTTTGGAATTTTATTAGAAAAGGAAACCTGTAGAGTAGAATACATTATCATTTTGTTGTTACACTATTATAAAGAACTCCTTTGAAATAAGTTACTTAACTTGCCACTTTGAGGAATTGAAAGCACCTGTACTGTAGGGTAGGTTAAAGGATAGATAAGTGAACTTCAGGCCAATTTCTCATGTACAAGCACAGTGTAGAAAAGCTAACTAACACTTCTGGTATGGACATAAAATTAGAAAACA
Organism: Strix aluco; assembly: GCF_031877795.1. Classification (NCBI taxonomy): domain Eukaryota; kingdom Metazoa; phylum Chordata; class Aves; order Strigiformes; family Strigidae; genus Strix; species Strix aluco. The sequence goes on from NC_133932.1 coordinate 122,393,945, forward strand.
TCATCCAATTCTGCCTCACTGAGCTAACTTTGTGTGGTAAAAGTAGCATCATAATCATTTTGGACTTATCTCACCTGAAGACAGTAAACTGTTGATCATCTCAAGGAATGTGGAATGAACAAACTGATAGTCTTCGAGCAGCAATACCACCTGCTGTGCTTCAATGCCCGCAAGCTCCATTACCTAGAAGCAGGGAAGACATTTAAATCTCAGTATATGGAATATATGTATTGTTCATAAGAGAATGATCACATTTCTTTGATTATATATTACATACATATTTTCTCCATAGCTTCTACACTATTATACATTTACAAAAGATTACTAGGTGATTCAGTTATATGAGATATCAAATATAAAGAACATTCTACCTAGATGTACAGTTTGATAATGAAAAAATTAAAACAGGCTCTTTCATAGACTATATTTATGTTCCAGATATGACTCAGTTATAGAGGTTTTTTGTGTGGGTTTAGCTCTAGAATTTTCTTTAGCATTACTGAAGGTCCTGGGAAACTCCTGATTGAAGGTTTGCATTTGTTTTTAAATAATATGTAAACTTTCATCTGTCACTAAAATTTTACTTGGTTCAGCTACTATCCTATTAACTGGCAGACCATAGTAGAGACAGAAAATAAAAAGATATACAAACGTGAAAATATATACATGAAAAAAACCTTTCCAATATTCACATAAACTTAGAATTTATGAAGTCCATAACACTCAAAAAAAAGCTCTGGTATTCAAAAAAGTAGAGTTTCAGGTGATTACTATAAAGAACAGTATACACATCTAGACATTGAGAACTTTAAAAATCTACTTCTTTCCAAAAAAAAATCTACTTATCAACTTGACTGTTGACATTTTGTTTTTCTTAAAATAACTCTTCACACAACACTTTTGTGACCTTCCAAATTCCTATATTCTTTTTTTCTTTTTTAATACACACCTACAACACTACAAAATGGAAGACACTGAGTGACTTACATATTTAAGATCATTTTTGAACTGCTTCAACTCATAGCCTCTGGAAATTTTGGGAGTAATCAGAACAGCTCCGTGCATATGACTAACTAAAGAGGTAACTGTTCGACGACCTACACCACTCCGTCCTGCCAAAAGAAGTGATCCTCCAGGAAAACTTAGCACTCTGTCCACTTTAGACATATAACTGAGGACTTCTTGGAACAGTAAAACCTCTATCTCTTTTTTGTCTCGCCCATAATGAATAATACCCTATTAAAAAAAGAAAAAAAAAAAGAAATGTGTTCACTAACAATAAACAAAAGCACTAAGATATGAAAGCATCCAACATTTAAAAGTTTAGAAAAGAAGGGCTTGAAAGCTTAAGAGACCACGCTGGTATTCATTACAAATAAATTATACCCTTTACCAGTAATGAGCAGATCACATTGCCCCCAGCACCAGGATACCCTAGAAGTCTTTGATATTTTGAAATAGAAATCTACCACTGAAGTAATTAAAACTAAATAATGGACCAGAACAAAGTCTGAGCTGTGTCTCTGAGAACAGATTAATTAATACATAACTTAGAAGAGTGTTTTAGGCAGCTAATTGCTGCATAATTGCAGATTATGGAATTTCTTAGTGAAATACACATAATAACAGATCCTAAGATTAAACTCTGTCCTTGTTGTACTTAATAAAACCTCATCTTTGAAGTCCAATGTAATTGTGTAGTCAGAAAAAAAAAAAACAAACTCTCTGATTACTAAGACTATTGAACTTCATCGTTTCCCATATAGTCTATTGGTCACAAGTTGGCAGTTAAGGAGAGGGAGTAGTTTCCCATCTACAAGAGCAGTGCATCAAACACTACTAATGGGAGACAATCTCAAAGCTCTCATCCTGAAAATCAGTCAGCCTAGCAGAATTAACATGTTTGCATTTCCTCACCAAGCTCATTTTTTGTACTTTACTGTTTAAAAGTATGCCAAATCTCCAAACAATTCATTTGTATTTCTTCAAATAAAAATTACATTAGGAAATTACAAATTCAGAAAGTAAACATTTAACAAAATATTGTGACACTCAAACAATACACAAACATATATCCACATCAGCGTTTCTCAAAATGTTGTTTATCAAGCTGTTGTAAATCACCAGCAAATGTGACTGATGTCCTTTTATTAAAATAACCTTGCTACACGATACTTCCTACTGCCTGCTACATAGCATCACAAACTTTCCCTCACTTGGCCAAATACAAAAGATGATTCTTTGAACAAGCAGCAGACCCCACCCCTAAACCTGGTGCTCACATGTTACTTCCCACAAAAAAAGTCTACAATAATTGCTGTGAATCCTTGCTGTGTAGATCCTTTAATTTTGTCTCACTTTTTGAATAATATCTTTCAGGTCTGTTGAGTTTAGTCTGCCAAGTGGCCTCCCATGTGGTGGTAGTGCCTGTCCTGGTGTGACGAATGCCTCTTGACAAGCTCCCCAAGTAACATAGAAGATATCTGTGGAAAAAAAAAAGGAATCATTTGAAAGTTTAGGTGCTCAGCTCATATGCTATCTTACTTGATCAGATTGATTTGATTAAGCAGTTTCTAAATAAATATTTCAAGTTTATGTAGTATGCATCAAATGGTTTACCTGCCATATTGTCCAGAACATCTGAGCCCCAATCACCCTGAAACACTTTTATCAAAACATTATCAAACACATGAAGTTCTTTCACTCCAACGATTTTGTCACGGAACAAACGACATGCTTCATAAGCCACAATTTCCAATACATAGTCTGCAGTTTGTATTGATGATCCTACAAAATTTAAGGAGAGACTTAACTTTATAATAAATTTTATGTTTTCCATTTCAAAATATGAGATTGAAAATGAGTAAGTGAAATTACATACCAGCAGAAGAGCATCAGTAAGGAAGAAATAAGAGAAAAAGTAAACATTATGAAGTGTTTTTAATAATATCTTTATGGAACATTACAAGATAAAATGAAACATATTCTACTAAAACAAGTTCCCCAGTTTAGTACTAGCATTCTAATGAAAATGAACCAGGTGTTGCACACAAAGTAAAAATTAAAAGACAAATTTCCAGACGATGAAAACAAGAATATCCAGGACTGTTTTAAAGGGGAAGAGAAAGACTGACAACAAATACTAAAATAACAATAAATATCCAAAACAGTCTCTATTATAAAATGCCAATAAAGAATACAAAGCTTCAATACTCTTGCCAAAAGAGGGTGAGATGAGTAAATGACATGCCATATTGTTCACCACTGAAAAAGCATATGCATATGTCACCTTCAGAGACAACAATAGAGGCCTTAAATGGGCTGAGATTACCCATTCATTGATTGTCAGTGTAGCTTTTCTGACCTTGCCATCAGTTATGCCAACTGATGATGCCAGAAAATTAATGGGAAGCGAGCACAACATTCTTACCATTTTTATACTTTTTAAGCAGCCCTCTATGTAAACCTTTAATGAATGTAAGAGCTAAAACACAATAAGGAGTAATTGCTAATGATCTAGTAATAATAGCAATTTCTAGTAATAATAGCAATTTCAGAGACTTCAGAAAGAAGCCTATGTTGTCTATTTGGAAAAGCACACAAAATTGAATACCTTTACAGATCTCACCATTTCCAAAGTTAAGGAAAGAAGAACTTCCAGACTAGAATGTAATTATCAAGCATTGCCAAATTATGAGAAAATTTAGGCTCTTATATAGATATTTTTAAATTTTTACATGGATGAAATATTTTTCTAGATGTTTTCTGTATCTTTAAAGTGGTTATATTCTTCTTTTGTTAAGTAGGTCATAGATGACGTGTATTAGTTGTAGTTCCAGTCATCTCACCAGGTTTATATAACCAGGTATAAAAAGACAAGCACGAGAGGCATGTCTCTGGGAATACAGAAGACAAGACATACGCTCAAAAAAATCTCACCCCAAACCCCCCCAAAAAAGCAGAAAAAATTGTTGGGAGTAGGGGGTACGCTTCAAGTTCTCGTAGAGAACTCAGTCCCAACCTACTAACTTCCCTTAATCTATACATAGCTCCCACACATATTTCAAAACATCACTGGAGTTTTTAAAACTTGTTTACCATATGTTATGGAATTAACTGTTAGGCTTTTTTTCCCTCTACTGAGTTACAGACAGTTCACAGTTTAGAAAGAGTACCATAAGTGAACAAGCTGCATGTGGAGTCAACAGTAAGACTGACATCAACAACAATTTAGGCCATTTTAGAACTACTTTATCAATGAAAACCAAATAAGTGACTTACCACCTGCTAAATCATATCTGAATAAACCAAGAACCCACTGCGTAAGAATACATGGTGTAAAAAGGTAATGACTGTGATCATCAACTGTGAATTTCGCTCGTACCTAAAAATGGAAGTTAATGGGGGGAAAAAAGTGATGTGTTAAAAAGTAAAGCACTTGGAAATGTAGCTTTAAATTCTTCTAAAATACCAGATAAATTAGTTTTCTATTTAATCTATATATTTAGATATTTTATTAATGCTCTCCTTAGTTTTTTTGAAAAGTGCATAGATGAGTTCTTTAAATCTTGTTGTCTGACCACAAAAGATTTTCTCATCATTAGAACATTTCTTCTGTACCATTTTTGATGCAAACAACTGCACGTTACCCAGGACTGTTAGTGCAGTATTATTAGACAAAGCACATAATTTTTCTAAAGCAATACCAAATATAAAATGCAAAGGAAATATAAGTGTAATAAAAAACTACCTAAATCAGTAACACTTAGTCACTATTAAAGAGTTTTTATAGAAATAATAACTCTTCCCCCAGAGAGGGTATTTGAATTTACAACCATATCTTTAATTCAAAGAATAACTGCCTTCAGTTATTTGGTCCTAGTGTGATGAGAGTTAAACTTAGATTTCTTAGAATACATTGATAATATCATGTGAAACCCCTGCTAACTGGTGCATGCTAGCCTATGACTATACCCACATTCCAGTCAAAGATCAGTTTTATATCATGGTCCTGTCTAGATGGGACATGCATACATTCTTGGAACATGCAGTAAGCACTTACATCCCCACAGAACCTACCCCAGTAAGGCTATGTACACGATTAGGAAAAGCAAGTACCTAAGTGTTTTGCTAGATAGAAGTCTGCAAAATTTTATTGTGGCATGGTAAAATGAACTTGTGTGTCTAAACACCTATTTTTAATAGTATAAAATTTTAATAGGAGGTCCTTGATGTGTGTAAAGGACTCCACCCTCATATCTCTCTTCTCTATTCATAACAGCATCCATAACATCTGAGGACTTAACAATCTTTCAAGTACACTGTCTCCTCATCCATTAAGTAGGAAAACACTACTATCCACATTTTATAAACCAGGAATGGAAAGCATAGGTGGGTTAAGATGCTTGCCAAAATCATACAATAAATCTGTGGGAAAGCACGAGCACTTACCACTTACTCAGTTTGCCTCTAATACCTAGGATTCTCTGCAAATAAGTAGCTCTAAAATTGATATCAACATTATGTAAAAAATATAAACTTGGATTTTAATACTGATAAACTTTTTTATTCTCTTGCTAATATCAAAAGCTAATTATTTTAAAAAAAAGATTGGAATTCTCCATGATCTTGAAAAAATAAATTTCCATACCTGTTCATATACTTGAACCATAGATCCTGCTAGCTGATGTATTTTTGGTAAAGAACCCCAAACAGGGTGATTTTTTAGGTTTTTCTGTAGTACAGGTTCCAAGTAGGCACTATAAATAGTTTGCAGTTGGTCTCTTTCTGGATAGCTACAAAGGAAAAAAATAAATCATTATGGACTACCATTGTTAATGTTTTTATTAAAAAGATACTGAGAAATTTCAATGAATAGCATCTCCATCTAGCAGCTAAGTAAAATTATCATTTTATTGCTACAGGCCACCATCAGAAATTTTCTAAATAGATCTGTAAATGTGTTCAAACTTACAAACAAACAAACAAACTTCTTTTCAATTTCTCTAATTTTGTAACCAAATAGCACCTTAATATATAGCTGCAGAAAGCAGTTTACTGAAAGCAAAATCACCCAATAGGAAACATATTTCAAACACTTCACTATCAACAGGTAGTTCCTGACTGCTCCTTAGCTGGTTTCTAGTGCCAAGAGACAAACAGCATCAAATCTGAAGATCCCAAACTGTTAGAAAAGATGAAAGACTAGAACAGCCACATATTCATAAACACCAAATGGAGCAAGGGCCCTATAAACAAAGACTGAATCTGAGTTCTGAGAGTCAAATTAATTTCCACATACTTACTCAATTGCACAGACACGAACAATAGAAGTAAATCTGGAGGTAAGTTTATGTCTTCCTAATGTTCCTCCAGCAGACATGGAAGCCACAATTTGGATGTTTTCTAAACCAACCCATTCCAGATTTTCATCATAAAATCCTTGATATGTAAGAACCTTTAATAATTAAATAAATATCTCATTCAAAGAAAGCCAACAGAGTATCAGACAAAAGAATTTTAAAAATGAAAGTGAGAAGTATACCATTATGACTGTTTTCTTAATTGTCAGAGGTATACTACTCCCAGTTTGGTGTCATTTGCTAACCTGCTGAGGGTACACTCTGCCCCATTGTACAGATCATCAATTAAGATGTTAAACAGGTACTGACTTCCAAGTAGAATCTGTGTCACTGATCACCACCTGGCTGTTCAGCCAGTTTTCAGCCCACCTCTCTATCTGCTTATCCAGCCTGTACATCAAACAGCTTTTCTGTGAGGATCTTCTGGGAGTCAGCATCACAGCCTTAGTGAAGTCCAGGTAGACTAGACCCACTGCTCTCCCCTCATCTACCAGGTTTGTCATTTCATCACAGAAGTTTACCAAGTTGCTCAAGCATGACTTGCCCTTGGTAAATCGATGTTGACTACGCCTGATGATTTTCTTGTCATTCATATGCCTACTGCATTATAACTCTTTGAGGAGAGCATTGTGTTTATTTACTTATGCATATAAGCCAAATAAAAATGGTACCTTTTTTCTGGCTGACGCCTACATATTGTATCAAAGTACAAATAAAACTGATGTCAATACAGATGCTGGATGTTAACTCTGAAAATAATCAATGTAGGTATTTTCTGCATACACTAAACCATTTCCAGCACACTTAAGTGTCTTCATAAAAAAACAGACATAAGTATTCACCTGCTGTAGAAAAGCCACAAGAGTGCTTGTTCCCCATTTATCAGGTTTGGGTAGATTGATATCCTTTAAGTACAAAACAAGCCTTTCACAGTCCTTTGGTCTATATACTCGCCCAGTATTTGTACTGATTACAATGCAAGTTTGACTTAATTTTTGTAGAAGATGTTGAGAAGTAGTTTGTGCACTGCAGTGAATGGTAGCAATCTGAGTGGATCGGAGTTGAGAAAATGCATAATGAAGCAGCATCCTAAAAAAGCAAATGTGTACATACATATAAACATAAGTAATACAGAAAGGCATTAAAATACTGTGTATCCAAAGATATTGTATAGTTTTTTAATTAAAATGCATATACTACATGCTGTATTCATGTAATAGGAGATGCATGTGGTTTGCTGAATTAATCATTCTTGCCTTTAAAATTTTAATATTTTCCATTCAGGAAATGGAAGAAGGTCCTTTTTCATATCTAAAAGCCTTATTCAGGTGTCTTGGATGCACAGTGGCAGCCTGAGCTTTCTCTGTAGATCTTCATAAGAATTTACCTATTTGGCACTACAGAAGGTTTGTTTCATTAACCTAAACAAGTGATATTCTAGCCGAAAGTCATACGATAAAACCATTATAACAAAATATTACAAACTTTGTCAAATAGCTAGAAGTATATTTTGCTTAAAATAGGTAATACTTTTTACCCCTTTCCACATCCTTCAGGTCCCACAAGAAGAAATGGCTGCTTATTGTTAAAGTCTAGCCAGGGTCTAAAGTAATCTAAACCTCTCTGAATGTCAGGAGTTTGGATGACAGGAAGTGTTTGGAGATTACTGAAGTCATCAGCTGTTAGATTTTCAGGTTTTTTCAGCTGATATAGCATTAGCTGTCCAGTGTCAGTGTCATAATATGTGTCCAGGGGCTTCCTTGGATCCGGTGGAGATTCTTGTGCCCAACTGAAGATCTTTAAAACAAAATTAAAAATAAAGCTTCTGTTAAATCCATACTCCTAATGACAAGATATACAATTTCAAGCTAAAGAATGTTCGAAGAATGCTTCTGTAAAATCAAACATTTAATTCTTGAATTTTATAGCTTTAAGGCTGCCTTTGAAAATTCAATTATTATGCATATGGTTTATGATTAAGTCCTTAACTGATACAGTAACATACTACTCTTTCACATATTACATTTTCATAGTATAAAGAACATAAAATAAACTTCATTTAGCAAAGATTTATATAGGCAACATACTTAATAATAATCATAAGAACAAGATAACTCCTTCACATGCATCAATAGCTAATTCCAGAAGCTGAGTCCAAACCTTTACCATCTGCCCTGTATATGTGTTATAGCGCCAGGCTGTCTTTCAGAAGGAACTATTTCCTTCTCTCCAACACAAAACCCAAGTGTGATTGTGGAGATAACTATCTTCAGGGACAGCCTTCTGCAGACACTATGGACCAGTATACCCACACAGTTTTCCAACACTATTCCCCAGTCCTTGTGCCCTCAAGCACCTACACAGACAGAACCACACCCCAGTGCACACAACACATAACCTCAAAATAATGCTGTAAGAACACCTCCCTGGTGAGGTGAAACAAAGCCCTCATATTATTATTTCAAACATTCTGAACAGAAAGAAGAAATACGAAATAAATCTGCATTACATATACACAATACATACACACACACAGAGTCTGCTATAGTGACTCCTTGCATAAAACAGTACGGACAGAGGCCATTCTGTATCTCTTGGTGCAGCATCAAAGGATTGCTATCTGGGCTGGAGGCACTTAGCAGTCTATCAGTGAGATATGAAACATTCCTTTACTTCTCAGCTATTCCCCTATAGACAACACAGATTGCAAAGGAATTAGAGCACCAATATTCTATTATTGTAAATTTGCATTGTTAGAAGACAGAAAATCACTATTCCTACTACATATACTGAGGCTTCTAATAAACTTGCTGAAAAAGATTATTACCTCTTTTGCAAATTCTTGTCGTGATTTCATGTTGAGATTGCCACCAAGACCACGTAACAAGTTAATAATAAACTGTCCACGATCAGTACACCCATGAAGATGAGACAGTCCATTCATCACAGTTCCAACTAAACTTGTTTCTACCACAGGGTCATTCTGTAAATTGCAAGTGGTAGTAGATTTAAATATATTCCTAAAAGTAAATGTGATGTATTACTAGCAGACGATTGGTCATTGCTCTATGACACTTCCACAAATGATGAAAGATCTCAACACTGTTATTGTTCACTTGACACGAAATTACTTTTTAGCATTGATTGGAAGTTTTAATTCTAGACTACACATTGATGTAATTTAGGATAAGCAATCAGAGCTTTCCTTACAGATTTTGAGAATCTATAAGAAATCAACATAACTGTATACTGAAAATGTCTCTTGTGAATGGATTCTTCAATGGATTTTGATCTTTAGCACGAAAGCGGATTTGCAGTCTCAGGATCAATGACATGGTTTTTCCTCTGTATTCACCTGAAGATACTTTAAAAGTCTAAAAATCTCCATGGGTGAAAGAACCAAGAGAGGAAATAATACTAAAAACACAACGGGAGCATATATGTTCCCCAAGGGGAGGTAATGCAGGTCTCCCAAACACTAGCTTACTGGTTGCAGCACTGGGGATTTCTCCTAAATAATCTTTCGTGCAACATAAGCCACTTGTTCAATGCAAATGCAACTCCTTCTGAAGAGGAGACAGGGAAGCATCTAGAATCCTTATGAAAATCTAGCACATATAGAACAATTATTATTATGATGTACATCCCCAAATCACAGAATACAGGTAATATACAAAGTTTTGGACTATGCTTTTTTAATATTGCAATTACATACTACCTTTCACCTATTAAAACATCTTTCAGTTAAGGTTTTGAGTAGAATCCTAAAGAGCTAAAGTTATATACTTAAATCTGGGACAGTTTAGTGGGAGCTGTTAAAATTTAGCATTCTGAACAATCAGACTACATTTTTAGATATGCCTCTATCAATCTTTTTAGGTATCTAGCATTACATTTCTCCTCAGCCTATTACAAGGTTCAGTCTACACTGTCCAACTTTTCAAATTTTAACTATTTTTTTTTTTTTACAGACAGTAACTTACATCTAGAAAAACAATTTCTTCACTTTTCCATTTTTTAGTTAGGCATTTAGATCTTTCAGATCTTTGAAAACATACAGAAAAATGTCTGGTATGAATATTAAAGAGAGACATTGTTTCACAGAAATACATATGTTTCATTAGTTAAAATTGTATTAAAAGTTTCAAAACTTTAAGTTTTTGGAAACTGATTAGAATAGTTCCAGTATTAATCTCATTAAGAAAACAGCTACCAAAAAAGCACTGAGATTTTTTTTCTTAAAATTTTAAAATTTTTATGAACAATCTCTTCAGTACTAAACTATAAAAATGGATCATCCTTAACAGAAGCTGAAATTTGATTAAGTATTCAGTTACTAACCTTCTTCACAACCCAGTTTAAAGCCTTTTCAAAATAGTCCCCAATCCAATTTTCAAGGTTGTATCTGCATTCTTCAGGCTGACTTCTTAGCCAAGACTTTATAAGAGAATTAAGATCTGTATCTTCATCACTAGGTCAAAGCAAAACAAAACAAGATTAAGACAAATACAAGGCATCTACATCTTCACATAGACAGGTTCAAAGACAGAATTCCAGGAAAAGTTCAGGGAAATACTTTAACAAGAATTTCTAAACAATATTTGGGCTCTCTTGGGGTCACACACAAAGAATCCACCATGTCTCTTTCAAAAAGTCTGAGCTGTACAAACCAAAAGATTATAAAAAGACAGTGCAGAAGACACATGCAACCTAAAGCAAACTTCTCCAGTGATTTGCTTCATAACTGTAAGAAAGTAATTAAATTGTTCCATATACTTCAGACTGTCTTTCAAGAAAAGTATGTATATAACACTATAGTCCTGTGACTTACCTCAGAAAGATCATTCCCATTCGAGATATTGTAGCAGGAGAAGCACAGCTAAGGTCATGAGTTTCAAATATGAAGTTCACATTTGAGCCAAATTGAATTCTTTCTCCACTAGGCATAGTCAACAATCTGTTGTCATCCAAAACGGAATTCAAAGATTCAATCCATTCAGGATCAATATCACCATCACAAATTATCCATGAAGTAGTATCTATTTCCAGACACAAAAATAAAATATCAAACCCAAGAAAAACACTGAAAGAATACCTCCCCTTGCTATTTTAACTCTATTTAATACTCTTTCTTCATTATAACTCAAACATAAGCTCTATGAAGATATTCCTTACATGCTTTACCTTCTGCTGTCTATTTCTGCTTTCTTATCACAAAATTTGGAAAGTATATATCAGTGTTCTTGACTATGATTGTCACCAAAAGTTTTTCTTGCCTTATGCTATCCACAAATAATATAATATAAAAATTTAATTTCAGTAATTTAAGCATAGTGATGTATAACTCCCCCACAAACGTACCTCGGGGTTCTCGTACTACTTGTCGAGCACTATTTGTAAGCACGCCATCAGACCATTCTCTGGTATCTATGTCAATATGGCCTAGTAACTGATGTCGAGGCATAGCTTTGGGATTCATAGTATACTGTTTCACTACTTTGCCAGTTTTACCAAGTGCTGTCTTTAACATCCGCCAAAGTGTTGATTTCCCTCCACCACTTGGACCTACAATAACTACACCCATTCTTTGACGTAGTTGTTCATACAATTCCAAAGTCTTCTTGATCTAGATAATAAAAGAGATAACGGCTACATGAAGTCGTAAAGCTAAATCAATCATGTCCTTTTTTAACATTTTTCCAATTTACTTTGCATGCAGTCACTTTATTTCTATAATTTTATTTTTGAAACAACTGATACTCGCAGAAGTAATTAAAATTATGACACTAATGAATATCAAGAAACTTACTTTGCATGTTAGAAACATTTCACTAAATTACAATATAAAAATATCAGCCCTCTTTGGCCATATTTTTACTGAGAAATTAATACACATTTAGTCACAAAAGTTCATCCATCCCTGAAATAAATAAATATAAATTAGACACAGAACGCTTGATAAAACCAAATGTTTACACGATTAACTTTCACTGTCCAAAATATTCATTGGCATTTGCACCTGGTTTGAACAAACCTGTGTGTCACATGTTCACATCTTAATTTTCCTTGCTCTATTTTTCTTTCAATTACACAACTGATTTATCATGCTTCAATCACACACATTTATTTTTTTACACACATGTAATTAGAATCAACTATCAGTTATTCTCACTTCGTTATAAAAGATTTCTTTCAAAAGTAAACAGAAATGAGTCAAATGTAATGTTAATCAATTCTAACTGAGAATAACTCATTTTGCTGTTGTAGGTGATGTTTACCTGTGTGCTTATAATTTCCAAGTTTGCTTCTTCAAAGACTTGTTTTAAAGCTGCAGTTAACTCAGCATACTCCACATCTTTAAAGTCAATACCAGGAAATACATCTTTAACCAGTGCATCAAAACGTGCACAGTCCGCAAATGTCAGCTTTGACATGGTATTAAGCCGCAGAGCTTGAACCACCATGTGACTTTCATTAACTGGAAATAAAAGCAAAGAAGCCAGATCAGTTTAAGCTGTTTGTTGGGTTTTTTTTTCTTTGGAATATATCAGCACTTAAGCCCATACTGCTAAAATGTTGAAGGTGGAATCACAGCGCAGATTACCATCCAGTTGACGTACCACTCTACGTGGAAGTTAGACGAGTGCCTTACTGTAAGTATCATACATGCTCACAAATGCATGCTATACAGATATGAGACGGTTATGATGCTGGCCAGATAGTACATAAGAGCGTGATGATTAAAGAGTGGGACTAAGAGTAGCAGTGGACAATAGCTTACTTCTTAAAGCACTCATAAAAAATTAAGGACCTGGATTCTAGACCTTACTCTGCCAGAGTCAGTTTGAAGTCACATCTCTTAAGTGCATCCTAATTAACTATGAATATTCCAGAAATAAACACTGTCTACAACTCCTCCTGAATCTGAAGTACCATGTAAGTGTTTTGGGACCAGAAAGAAAACAGTCACAAGAAACCTTTACTGTGCCAGAAAAATAAAGATACTCATGATAGAAAAGGCAAAAGGCTCTGATCGATCTCTGTTTTTTTTGCTTTTTAATCAAATTACTTTCTCACATAAAACATGTACATTTTCAGAGAGCAGGACTAGAAACCACAGGTGAAAATCATCCTGTGTTTCTGTTCTCCTTCTGATTGCATGATTGCCCCAAACCAGACTGCACTGTAGCCCAAATTCAACACAAGGGACAGAAAGTGTCCATTCCCTAACCTCCCTTTTTCCTGTGGCTTTTTCCCAAATGTTCCAGAGGTTAAGGATTAGTATACCCTTCTAGAATCTGGAAAAAGTTCAAGGTTTTTCATCCTGAACAATGCCTTAAATGCAAATGCTTCTACAGGCAAATTTTCTAAATAGCATGATAAACAGTTAAGAGGAAAAATGCTGACATTAAGAAACTTGATTTAGAAAGGTTGAACTGCTTTACTAAAGGAAGTAATACAAAATTTAAGCAACAATTAAGAACATGGTCAACATTCTGACATGCCAAAGGATTTTGACTCAACAATACAAGCAAACTTAATGAAGCAGGGAACCACATTTGTTGGAAATATCTTAAGTTTCTCAAGCTAAGAGATAAAAATAGAAATTAAAAAAAAAAAATCTGGGTTTAAATCATAAGCTAAATCTACCCATCTTGCCTTTCGCAGGGTTATTGAAAATCATATTTTAAACCAGATCAAACAAATTTCAGCAAATTTCACATGAAGCTAAAATGTCATAGCAAGTAACAGTGATGGAAATGTGCCCTAAAACACATTGCTGGTAATCCTTCTTCGGCACATCCAAACTAAAGTAAATTACAAATCCTTTAAAGTTGTCAGACCATTTGTTATGCCAAGATTTGTAAACCAAGGCTGGCTCTAAAACCTTTCAGATATATGCTGTTTAAGCAAACATGAGCAGTAGTTGTGTCCGAAAGATGTGAAATGCTCATCCATCCCACACTCTGAATTCCCACTCATTTAACATCTAAACAACAACAATCATTTTTAAAAATCTGTTAAAAAAAATACAGTGACCCAGTCTAGTCCAATACATTTCTATGATTTCTAACTGTCCTTATATTTGTCTCTGTCTACCAGTCTGAACTAATGCCATGTGACAATTTTAGCAAACCTCAAATTGAATCAAAATGGTCTGGTGACTGATGAATAATGACAGCATCAGATAATCAACTTTCCTGTCCTAAGCCACATGAAAACAAGAGTCTTTGAGAATCACTCAAAATCATTGCAGAATAAAGTCCTATATCTTATGTTCTTATCAGATAAACGCTCAATCTAGAACATGACAACAGTCTTTTGTGATCTCCTAATGAAGGAGAACTTTCACAGATATTTTCTTCTTTTCTAAATTGCCTCCAGATACAAGCCACAGCTTCTCAAAAGTCCAGTGAACAAAAAAGCTGTATTGAATTATATCTGTACAATATCCTAAATGATCAAAAGTTTGGCATGGTCAACCTTACTTTCTTGCTTTGCTTCACTTTTTTTCAGCTGATGAAGAAGACTGCCACAGCCTCTCAAAACAGTCTTCAATGCTCGTAAACCCCAGTCATAGTGCTGCTGTGGTGTCAGAAGCTCCCTAAATTTAAAAACAGCAATATTGTAATAAGTGTTAGGTGACACCACCTGAAATTTTTGTACAGCAAATGAACATGCTCATAACATTGTTCTGGGCAAAACAGAAACTGACAAGTATTTGTAGCACCATCTGAAATGCATTTCAGAGATATACAGCACTAATTAAAACCTCTGAATTTTGTTCTAATATGGATATTTATAATAAAATAGTCATTTGCATTTCAACAGCTGCAAGAGTCTAAATTCAACACAATGCTTGTAAGCATTTATATTTAATGAGCATAATAGGGGAGCAGTACTTTGCCACCTTGAGATTATAATTGCATACCAGATATTTTCACACTGGAACCTCCCAATATATTGCAATATTTTTATTTTATAAGTTAAATTAGTGTCTACAGACATTTGCACGGTATACCACTCAGATTTAAGAGCTGTATTGAATGTAAAACCAGATAACTCCAAACCTGCAGTTTTATGTCTAGTTTTGTTTCTGACACATAGCTTTTCACAATATCCAAGACATAAAATATTACAGAAAGTTAACAGAAAGTATGTGCAGATTGTATCCCTACAGTCATGCTTTGGCATAGACGAGATGGAGAAGAAGTAAGATGGCAGTGAGATAACCACAAAGATCAATACTAAATTAAAAGCAGGAGGGAAGAGAATTAGAAAGGTAACATGACTAAGGGGAGGAAAAAAAAAAAAAAGAAGAAAAAAAAGAGCTTACCTTGCTAGATTAAAAATAGCCACTAATTTTCTACCAAGTATTTTAGCATCCTTAAAGCCTTCTGAATACAAAATCACTTCTGCAATGAGTTCATTGTCTGGATGAGTCATAGCAACTGGCCTGAAAAGTTGTTTGAGGTTATCAGGTAGTTTTTGTCTTCCTCCATAACCTTTTCCAGCAGGATTCAGAGTGATAAAAATTCCAGAATTATGATCCATTTCAACCTAGCATTAGAAGTGCATTGTAATAGTATATTGTCATATGAAACAGTATTGAGAAATTTTCAGTGGGCTATGTTTAGTTTAAGTTTGACCCACTTGTTTATAGACTATTTTTATACGACGAAAATAAGCAAGTTTTGTTGTACCTTTTTGCCAAGCATCTCACATACAGGACTATGTTTCTTCAATGCATGTTGAATTGTCTGAATCTGCATGGATACTGCAGACAATACAGCTTCCTCAAGTCTATTGAATTCATCAAAACAGCCCCAGGCACCACACTTCACTAAGCCGACAAATATGCGCCCCATCGACTTCACATCAATGCCCTCAAAATTGAAAAGAATATTATCAAAATTCAAATAACAATAAAATAATGAAAGACTGTCTTCCCATCTGTTAAAAAATATGTCTTTGGAAATATCCGCAAATTTCTAATGGAAACTGACAAATTATCAAAAGTATTTCTAGAATATAATATTGCTTTATGAAGTATGGGCATAGATATCCATTTCCTAAATTATACAGAACCATATTCACCTCATCACAATTAAAGACTAACACTTGTCTTCCAAGAAGTCCACCCAAGGCCTTTACTGATTCTGTCTTTCCAGTTCCAGCTGGACCATAGGGATTTCCTCCAAGGCCCATCTTCATAGCCTGAGTAAGAGTTAGGTAACACTTATCTGTCAAAGGTGTATAAACAAGTTTTGAGAAATTACCCTGCGGAAACAAAACAAATGATTGGTAGACAGAAATTATTGACAATGTAATTTCATTAATTTCATTCATAAGTCATTAATTTGAAAATATAACACAACGGTCAAGATTACTGTCTCATTAAGTATATGAATTTGTTTACAGTTATGAAGGTTTCCTAATTTTATATAAGATGTCAAAGCATTGTGCAAATTTTTTTTAGAATTACAGAAAAGGGGTCAATACAGATGAAACTGCACTCTGACATATAAAAATAGCAAGCATGTTAGAAATATTTATATGATAATGTAGCTGCTTTCCATACAACTTACATTTACCCCATTAATATCAGTATGAAAATGTTTACCCTACCTTTTAGTATTTTCTATGAAACATCATGCTAAGGACACAACAAAGTTGAAAAGATGGCAACAGTTGGGAGGCAACCAACAGCATGTGTGAAATCAGTTTGACACTTATATAAAAGCCACCAGGTAAAAAATAAAAATACCACACCTGATATTCGTAAGTATATTGGAGTTCAGCATCTACCATCTGAACATAACATTTTTGGTCTTTCATATAAAATCTCAGCTGCTTCTTCCAAGCCCAGTCTTCAACGTTGTGAACCTGAGCTTGATTCAGCTGCTTCACCACATCAATGTTATGAATGATATCAAGAATCAGAGCTTTAAGCTTGAGCTCAAGGATTCCTGATTCTGCAAATAACCACACACAAAAAAAAAAAATCACAACAGTGTAGTAAGGAAGACACATGTTACCCATTCTCAAGTTCATTGTGCTGCTTTCTATTATCAGATTTTATTCAGATCTTGTGTCAATTATATACAGAAATATTATTATCTAAAGCAAGCAGCATAAAATGAAATCCCGAGGGAGAACGTGAATCATCATGTAACTTCAGTCATTTAGAAGTGATTTTGTCTGCCTCTATACTCAATACAGAGAGAGAGGCTTTTCTAGAAAGTACTCCATTTCAGGAGAATTTACAACTATATCCATTTCAGTAATCAGTGTGGCACAATCTGTTAATTGATCTGCTGAGGATCACTGAATCACAGAATCATCTAGGTTGGAAAGGACCTTGAAGATCATCTCGTCCAACCATTAACCTAGCACTGACAGTTCCCATCTACACCATATCCCTCAGCGCTATGTCAACCCACCTTTTAAACACCTCCAGGGATGGGGACTCCACCACCTCTCTGGGCAGCCCATTCCAACGCCTAACAACCCTTTCTGTAAAGAAATGCTTCCTAATATCCAGTCTAAACCTTCCCTGGTGCAACTTGAGGCCATTACCTCTTGTCTTATCACTCATTACTTGGTTAAAGAGGCTCATCCCCAGCTCTCTGCAACCTCCTTTCAGGTAGTTGTAGAGGGCAATGAGGTCTCCCCTCAGCCTCCTCTTCTCCAGACTAAACAACCCCAGTTCCCTCAGCCGCTCCTCGTAGGACATGTGCTCCAGACCCTGCACCAGCTTCGTTGCCCTTCTCTGGACACGCTCGAGTCATTCAATGTCCTTTTTGTAGTGAGGGGCCCAAAACTGAACACAGTCATCGAGGTGCGGCCTCACCAGTGCTGAGTACAGGGGCAAGATCACTTCCCTGTCCCTGCTGGCCATGCTATTTCTGATACAAGCCAGGATGCCATTGGCCTTCTTGGCCACCTGGGCACACTGCTGGCTCATGTTCAGCCGGCTGTCAATCAACACCCCCAGGTCCCTCTCTGACTGGCAGCTCTCCAGCCACTCCTCCCCAAGCCTGTAGCGCTGCTGGGGGTTGTTGTGGCCCAAGTGCAGCACCCGGTATTTGGCCTTATTGAAACTCCTACAGTTGGCCTTAGCCCATCGCTCCAGCCTGTCCAGATCCCTCTGCAGAGCCTCCCTACCCTCGAGCAGATCAACACTCCCACCCAACTTGGTGTCGTCTGCAAACTTACTGAGGGTGCACTCGATCCCCTCATCTAGATCATCAATAAAGATGTTAAACAGGAGTGGCCCCAAAACCGAGCCCTGGGGGACACCACTCGTGACCGGTCGCCAACTGGATTTAACTCCATTCACCACAACTCTCTGGGCCCGGCCATCCAGCCAGTTTTTTACCCAGCAAAGCGTGCGATCATCCAAGCCTCAAGCAGCCAGTTCTGCCAGGAGAATGCTGTGGGAAACGGTGTCAAAGGCCTTACTGAAGTCGAGGTAAACTACATCCACAGCCTTTCTCTCATCCAATAAGCACGATCTGAAAACCATACTACACATGCTCTGGCGATTTTACTCAGAATAATTAGGGTGATGTGGAATGAATATTCATTAGCAGATTGGGTGCATTAAGTGTACTCTGAGAACATATTGTTTAATTTCATTTCATTTGAAAGAAATCCAGTTTGTGTCCTCCAATACCATTCCATGATGGGAATTAAACCAAAGTAAGTGGGGATAGTCAGGGAACTCACTTCAAAATCACACCTATTATCCAAACTAAAAAGTTACTCTAAATATACTATATAATAGATGAATGAACACTCTTTATAACTGATGACATTTCTCTAATGGTTATAGAAGGAGCACAGAAAGGGAGCTTAGATAAAGAACCACACTTACAGACTGCTGAAGGTAGGTGATATGAATCCTATTCCTAATAATATATCAGATGTTAACAGTTCACAAATTCTAAACTGGAATTTAATACAGTAAGTAGCTATACAAATGTGGTGGAAGATTGTCAACTACATGTCAAATTGAGTCTTTTTATGCGTATACAATAAGAGCCATCTCACCTAACCTACACTTTAGAATTCTGCATCTGAGGTAGTCATTCAAAGCCCCCCTTCTGGTCAAAAGAGAGGAATAAGCACTCAAAGGCATAATTATTCTAACCCATTTGGACTATATCAGATAGTGAACAATCATGTCTTGAGAATAACTAGTTTATTGGTTTTGCTACAGAGTTATTCAAGAATTATTAGTTCAGATGCAGATATAGACAACTAAGAGAGAAAAAGATAATCACCTACACAGTTGTACAGAATATATTGGCATGACATAATGTACCTCAACTGTTGTTTAGGCAGGTGCCATGAAAAATAACACTAGAGCACAGTTCAGTAGGTGAGGACAAATTATCAGCAAATATATAAACCAGAAAGTATTAAAAGCTATTAAAAAATTAATTAGAGAGGTTTGCAAATATATAAATGCTCCATGGTCATTTCTAATCTAAATAAAAATCCATTGCTCACTCTGAAATATTAAATATACTAATCTTGGCAGTAATACTGGGTAACTTAATGTAACAACTTTATGAACTCAAATAAAGACAGATTTATACAATTTTCTGTTTAAATAAACAGAATGTTAAATACTATACAACTACATAGTCATTATAAAGAACTATATATTAATTATCATTTTTATACCTGTACTCCCAGTATCTTCCATACTAGTATCAATGCTGGTATAATGTTCCAGTTTGGCCATAAGTTCTAATTCTAATTGTTGCAGACTGTGGTCTTTGATAGCACTTTCAACATCTTCAGTGAACTGAATTTGTTCTGCCAAGGAAAGAATCTTTGGAAGAAAAAGTTCAAATTACATTTTATAAATACAGAAGACAAAGAAAAAGAGTTTTTCAATTAATTTGTAATTGCTTATTATGTCTGAAATTGAAAGTATTTTACTGTATCATTTTTAAACAAAGCCACACATTTGCTATGCTCTTAAGAACAAATATAGCCATCTTAAAACTGGACAAAATTTACGAAAAACTTGCAATGTAATCTAACACAGCAAGTCCCTTAGCTGTTCTACAGCATGTGGTAGCAAAATTTTTAAAGTATCTTTTCCCATTAAATATGTCAGATGGAAACTACCATATTGTAGGCATGCTGAGCCCATATTTAACAGGCTCAGGAGCACCTCTGACTTTCTGTGTCACTGATATGCTAATTTTGCATTCCAGGTTATAACACTCCATTTATATTCTAATTACTTTACATTCACTGGAAAAAACCTGTCTTGAGATACGAAGGTTCAGCCAAACCTGGAACTGGAAAGATCTGTAACAAAAAATTCCACCAATTATGCCAATCTGAAGATTTGTAACAGTAACCACATTCTGGGGGAAGGAGTAACCAGCAGACCTGCGAGGGAGTGACAGACAGGATCTCTGAGCAAAGGGCATGGGGTGATGTGACAGGAAGGGCTCACAAAAAACATCAAAATGGGACTTAAGTGGGGTCACCTCTGGCACTTGCATGTCAGCAAAGAAGTGCCTACAAGGCAGCATTATGGAGAAATATCCCAAACCCCCTCCAGAAACTCAACGTGCTGGAGTGCCCCTAAAATGCCTGTTCACTAATGCATGCAGTATGCGGAATAAACATAATGAATTAGAGATCTGTGCGCAGTTGCGGGGCTACAATCTTGTTGGGATCATGGAGATGTGGGGGGTGACTCCCATGACTGCAACGTTGCAGGGAGGAAGATGAGGAGCTGGAGTTGCCCTTTATGTGAGAGAGCAGCTGGAGTGTATAGAGCACTGTCTGCAGATGGATAAGGACCCAGCTGAGAGTTTATGGGTTAGGATTAAAGACAGGTTGGGTCAGGGTGACGTTATAGGGGGTGTTCAGGGTGACGTTATATTGGGTGTCTGCTCTAGGCCACCTGACCAGGAGGAACAAGTGGATGAGGCCCTCTACAGACAGGCCCTGGCCCTGGACTTCCACCACCCCAATACCTGCTGGAGGGGCAACACAGCAGGACATAAGCAATCCAGGAGGTTCCTGGAGTCCATGGATGACAACTTCCTCATCCAAGTAATAGAGAAGCTACTGACAACTGGTGCTTTAGTGGACACAGTCCAGTGAAGGGCCACAAAGATGATTAAGGGACTGAAGCATCTCTCCCATGAGGAAAGGCTGAGAGGGCTGGGACTGTTCAGCCTTGGGAAGAGAAGGCTCAGGAAGGGATCTTACCAATTTCTATCAATACCTGAAGGGATTGTGCAAAGAAAATGGTGTCAGGCCCTTTTCAGAGGTGCCCAGTGACTGGACAAGAGGCAACAGGCATAGACTGAAACACAGGAGGCTCTGTCTGAACATTAGGAACATTTTTTACTCCAAGGGTGACTGACCACTGACACAGTTGCCCAGGGAGGTGGTGGAGTCTCCATTCCTGAAGACATTCAAAAGCCATCTGGACATGGTCCTGGGTGAATCAGCTCTAGGTGGCCCTGCTTGAGCAGGGGTGTTGGACCAGATGGCCTCTAGAAGTCCCTTCCCACCACAACCATTCTGTGATTCTGTGTGATTGTCTGTGCTACTGGTCAAAATTGTATAAAAGAATTTCATGTTCATGACTATTTCTGTTTATACAGTTAAGCTTTAGAAACTATATTTTAATCAGATTCAAAACCAGCTTTTTATGTTACTAAGTCTTAGCAACCCTGTGTGTAATATTCACTACCAACTAAGATCAAGATTTACATCAAATTTAATAGATGGATATTAGATCAGGTGCCATGTAAAAGATTTGAGTATTTCAAATGTTTAAAAAGAATCCTAAGAACACATATTTTAAAGAATTTCTCTATACTACTGTCCTGGTTTTGGCTGTGATAGAGCTAATTTTTCTCCCTTCTTAGTAGCTAGAATAGTGCTGTGTTTTGGATTCAGTGTGGGATTTGATATGAGAAGAATGTTGATAATGTACTGATCTTTTTAGTTGTTGCTAAAAAATCAAGAACTTTTCAACTTCCAATGTCCTCCTAGTGCTCAGGCATACAAGAAGCTGGGAGAGAGCAGCACCAGAGCAACAGACCCCAACTGGCCAATGGAATATTCCATATCATATAACCTCATGTTAAGTATATAGGTGAGGGTTGATCAGGAAGCTCACTCTCAATTCCAGGACTGTGGTTTCAGGATTCTCTCTTCTCTGGGATCACTAGCCAGGAATGGGCTGGGCACTGGTCAGTGAGTGGTGAGCAATCACATTGTGCATTACTCGTTTGTATTTTCTAGTATTACTATTATAATTATTATTTTAATTTTATTTCAATTATTAAATTGTGTTTATCTCAACCTATGAGTTTCCTTACCCTTACCTCCCCAATTCCCTCCCCCTTTCCCCGGGGTGGGGGAAGGTGAGCGAGCAGCTGTGTGATGTTTGGCTGCTGGTCAGGTTTAAACCATGACAACTATAAATTAATAAAATGGATTTGTTTGTGGTTATTTTCTTCCAAATCCATATGTATACTTCGTTATGAGACTTCAGAAAATAGCTTATTTGGTAAATCTAAGACTACACAGTGGTATTACTTGATTAACTACTACCTGGGAAGGAAAGAGCGATGGATCAATTGAACCTTGCGATTTTTTTCCAGCATCAACACAGTCAATTAACAGTTTTTTCAGGGTCTCCTTCATCTCCAAAGCCAAACTGTTTAGCCACACCTGATAAAGAGATGAAAAAAACCTCAAAAGTCACATTACAAAATAATTTCTCAAAGACACTTGAACTATACTTGGATGTGATTTTTTTACCTCCACATCATTTGACAGAAGAACTTTATTTCTAAGTGGCACAGTTTCTCCTTCTACAGACTTCATGGCAACTATGTATTTAAATTCTTCATCAAAGCTCACACTATTAATGCCTATTAATCAGAAACAGCAATGAAGTTATATATTGTTAAATTCAAACATTAATTCCTTAGTGTCTAGCAGCAGAAAAAGAAAAAAAAGTCTGCAACAGATTATTTAGCTTTGAAGAACCTTATTTTTAAATAAGCACATTTCACAAATGAAGATTAATGCTTTACCAGCAAAAAGTTTCTTAAGATGAGACTGGATAACCAGAGGATTTGTGGACTGTCCTAAAATTTCTAATAAGTCATCATCTCCAATGAAATAGAATCTTGGAAATGCTGAGCGCTTTTCCTATATAAAAACAAAATAAATCAGTTTTGTTTATTTAAATTCAAACTTATTGACTTTCCTTATAGAAAACTATATTAATGTCAGCTGTACCTCCAAAAACTCATTCAAAGATCTCTGACATCTCTGAAGCTGGTCAAGTATGGTAATTAAGGTATTTCTTATTCCTGTCCGGGCATTCAGTGATGTTATCCTATTGTCACTCTTGATATCTGACATAATGGATCTTGACAGAAAAAAATTGAATAATTCATAAAACAGCCATTAAAATTTTAATCTGAATATGATATACAAGTAATTATGGAAATAAAAACTAAAGCACAGGTAAGTCATATAAATAGATGATATATAACTTTCAGTTTTCTGCATTAATGATGAAACATTTCAGAACTCACATCAATGCTTCCAATGTAATTTAATAACAACTGTTTCTTGCTAAAATGTCTCTACCCAAACCAAGAAAATTCAATTCCTGGCATTTATTTCCTTGTAAGAAGTCATTTTAACTCATATCAAGACAGATAACGGTACATATCTTTCTACATTTCTAGAATCTCCTTCCTTTTTATCTCCTTGACTTGTTTGGAATAAATAAAGCATCTGTTTCTCCCAGAAGTCCATCTGTGTACTTTCTTAGTGAACAAAGTGCTTGTCTTCAACAAGAAATGATTCTTGAAAAAACAATTACATCACCTCTGCTTCTGTTGACAAGACAGATCTTGTGTTTGCACAATTTGTTCATGATCTTTGACATGTGTTTCCCTTCTTCACATGTACCCCATTAAATGAAACCTACATTACCACCTTTATTCAGATCTATGTCACTGTCACACATGTATACCTACTGAATGCCTGTTGCTGACCCTCATCTCCATACATATTCCAATTGCTCCATATATTTTCTCCATGAAGAATGTTCTAGCCTACACATGTCAAAGACACTACAAAAAATAAGCCACATTCCATAACACTAACCTAAAGTCTTCATCAACTCTGTTAAAACGAGCCTGTTCTTTGGGCAGAGCTCCACGACCAAATATCGGTTCCAAATAGACCCATTTCCTTTGAATTTGGTTTAAATTCTGTAGATACTCATCCAACTCAGCCAGCTTTTTTTCCCAGATGGACACTTTATCTTCAAAACCTTTGTAATACGGAGAGTCCTTGAGGGACTGTAGAAGACAGCGATGATCTCCAACTTGGTTGACTATGTCCTTCCAGTCTTTAATAAGCTTGATAGTCTTGCTTTGGCTATCTTCATAATCTGTTAATGTAAAGACAGCTCCAACTCCCCAGAGTTCAAGCTCACGTAATGCTTCTCTGATTGTGACTTCACCTTGGGCTCGACAATTCAAATTCTATTTAAAAGCATAAATTTCATTTGAAACTACAGAGTTTGCAATAAATTTTCCATTCAAAAATACAATGTAAGTTCTATTTCTTTAGTAATAAAAATAAAAATATGCATACAGAACAAAATATACTACATAAAATAAACCATAAAATACAGTATCTTTATTAGAAATTATTCATACCTTAAGTTCTGTTGCTTTTTCTATAATGGCATCTGTCACTTTTAGCAAATCTCCAAATAACAAACCCTCAAGTGTAGTTCCTCGGGGAAGACCCAGAAGACGAAAGAGATCCAACCAGTGGTCTGGAGAAAGATGTTCTCCTCTTACATATTTTAGGAGTGGAATTATCATCTATAGGAAAAATGCATATGTGAATTAATCTAGTCTTTATGAAAAGTATATCTGTTTGATTACAAATTCAAACAAAACCAAAAAATTCAAACAAAACAAAAATTTACATTCTTAAACTGAAGTACATTTTTTTTAGTTTCTGGATTTAATGTTTAAGAGTACAACCCCGAGGAAAACTCATTGCTAAATGTGTGTTTATGTAAACTGTAGTGACCCTCCTATTCACTGTGAGGAACAAAAGTGAAATGTTCAAAACGGTATCAAAAGATATTTTGTTAAATTGTAACTGATTTTATTATAAGAACTGAACAATGAGCTACAGAAAGAAGTATATTACCCAGTAATACCAAATCCTTTGTTGTTTTATACCCCTTTTTGTAATGAGTATCTTACTTTATATTTGTCCACTTCTTTTTGCAACTTTACTGTCATTACAGTATGTTCTTCCATCTTCCTCATTTTGTCATGCCAGTTAAACAGAAATTCTTCAAATAGGTATGTTTTACTCCTGAATGAAAATGAAATATAAAAGGATTATAACAACACAGTACTACAACCACATATATATGTCCATGAAAAATTAAGTAACAAAATCATACCTAAAAGTAATCCAGTCTTCTTTGGCTTTTTCCTGAAAACCTTGATGAAACTCTTCATACAATGCCCAGACTTCTGCACAACTCTTAATATCTTGACATACAACTTTTGACAATGAGAAGTCAGGCTCTTCCAATTTAAAATGATGGCATTCTTCACTGAATAAAAAGATCACTGTATTATACATTACATTATTCCACTATACATTTATGGTTTAAGTGATGGTATCATATGGAAATAATTATACTTTTTTAAGAAAAGCCATTAGCTTCACAGGAGAACAATGCTGCTAACTTCAATTTCCTTATAGTCTCTGTCTTGAATATTAATAATGAAGGAATACAAGGGATAACTCTCCTACACAGGAATCTTCTCCCATATTCACAATTATTCTCCATAAACTTTCATTTCTTTCTCATTTATGAGAAAAGTGAATTAATTTGTGCCCCCAAAAACAAAACTTGAAAGAAAGTAATTTTAATTGGTTGTTTCTTCCCATTAGGTAGAAAGAATAAGTTAATTTTATTTACTATCATATTTAAGTGCCAAGCAAAGAATTTAAATAGAAAACTTTGTCTGCTCAAGATTTGCAATAATGAGCTTACTGATAGGCGCCTGGAGCAAAAATCCTTTCCTTCTGCACAACAGTCTACCAGATAGGACACTTACACAAGAAATGGGAGAGGTGAGCTCTTGCCCACTTAAGTTACAAGAGGAATGAATTAATAACACCCACTTCTCAGACCAATATCCCAAACCTCCTCTTAGTGAGAATTCCAGAAGTCAGAATCAAGCCTTTAGCATACAGACTCCCTTATATGAAAGCCTAAGAGACTTCTTGAATTTTTCATTCCAAAAAACTTGAGAAAAACTTAGCTTGAGAAATTCATGTTATGTAAAATCAACAAAAAGGACCCTGAAAATCTAATGAAAAACATGTAATACAAATAAAATGAAATTCCTTACATTACCTGCTGTAATAAAAATTAGTTAACATTTTCTGAGATACTATTGTTGCAAAAGATCCACACATTAATGAATAAGGTATACAGGGAAATAAACATACATACATGAGCTTTTCTTTCACAGTTTCGAGTTCATCAAATTCTTTTTTTTTTTCCTTTATGATCTGAGCACTTTTCTCCAGCACATCCGGACCACCTTTTTCAATGACATCATCACTTGGCTTTAGCTGATCCCAACGAGCTTTAAACTTTTCCAGGTCTTGAAGATATATATTAATTCGTGAAATCACATTTCCTTTCATCATTTCAATCTGTAAAGCAAGAGTTAAAATGAAATTCCTTCAATGGTTTGTATGATCAAATATGATCAAAATCAAAGCATCAACTTCAAAACTTGATAACTACAACTTGATCAAGCTCAAAAAACTTCTTGTATAATATCCTAAGAAATAGTTCATCTTTATTCTGCTGGGGTTTTTTTGAAAAAGGGGGCATTCATGGGTTTTTTTGTGCTGGTATTTCAGACCTATTTATTTGGTCTATGTTACCTATTTAGCCTGCATTTTATATCACATAGAAAAATGGCTATATTTGTATGACATTGATACCTTCAGTAGAACTTCAAATGAGTTCAGCAATTTGCCTATGGACTGGAATTGCAGGACTGTGCATAGTTTAGCAAAGTTGTGTGAAAAGAAATAAACAAGCATCAGTACTAAAAACATGATAAAAGTAATAAAAAATGCTATCTTTTAACTGTTATCCTGTTTTCCTTAGTTAACCATTGCATTCACTAAGCCATCTCTGTCACCAGAAAGTTGAGACAGAAGTACTACAATGTAACATTCATTGCAGCATCAGTTCAACAGGAGTTTTATTTAGTTATTCTTTAAACAGTTAAAGTATTCTTCCTTTAAAGGCTCTCCCTCAACTCAGTAACTTTGGCGTTAGCACTGATCTGAGAACAATTATGGATTTAATCTAAGAAAAAAATATTTTTCCAGAGTTATTCAAAATAATTTCAACATTTTTAGGTAAAATATTAATCTTTCATCATTACCTGTTCTGTAATCATAAGCTGGTGGCTTTCCATCATTAATTCAAATTTATCCCATGTAGCTCTTAGGTTACTGATACTGTCCAAACCTGCACCAGCCACAGTTCGCAAAAGTTTGTTTTTATCTTCAGCCTCTTGAAACAGGAGAAAAATCTAAATTCAAACAGTTGAAAAATACATATTTGAATTAAAAAATCAGCAAATCCTGTTTAGTGAAACTATAAGTAAATACATAAGAATCATCAACTGTGTATGCACAGAATCTATGCCTATATACAGCTATTTTTTTTAATACTGTTTATAGAGTAACATTAAAACACTAGAAAAAATAGTATTTGGCCTATTTAGAGAAATTCTAAACCTTGATTCTGACATGAGATACACAGAAGTGAATGTTTACTATGAAACAGAAAAATGCCTCTTTATATATTGCAGAGATCCACTCAATCAGATTCGAGAACAGCAGCAGAGCAACAGAATTCAGTAAATAAGTATGTGAATGTGTTGGGACTGGCTGGGATGGAGTTAATTTTCTTCATAGCAGCTCATATGGTGCTATGTTTTAGATTTGTGACAAAAACAATACTGACAACACACTGATGTTTCACCTATTGCTGAACAGTCTTTGCACAGCATCAAGGCCTTCTTTGTTTCTCATTCTGCCTCCACACCCCCCGTGAATAGATTGGGGGTACGCAAGAGGTTGGGAAGGAACACAGCCAGGCAAAGATATTTCATGCCATTTAATGTCATGCTCAGCAATAAAATGGAGTGGAGTGGGGTTTAGGTAGGTTAGACATCTTTTGCTCAGGAACAGGGTGGGCATCAGTCTATCCATGGGAGGTGGTGAACAATTGTCCACTTGTTCTATTTTAATTTCTTTCTTTCTTTCTTTCTCAAAACTATTTTGATCTCAATCCCTGAGGTTTCTCACTTCTACTCTTCCTTTCCTCTTCTCCTCTCCCATCAGGGGTGAGGAAGGCTGTTTGAGTGAGTGAGTAAGTGAGCAAGTAGCTGTGTGGTGCTTATTAAGAGCCAACCAAATAAAAAAAAAAAAAAAAAAAAAAACCACAATTCTTTTAAACTATGTAAGTCAGGAGAAACTGAAATAAACACATACAGTTTTACACATTTACTAAAATGTTCTATTAAGTATGTTTTCCTTCAAAAATTAAGAGGTGACCATGGGCACTAATGCTAAGGAGCAATACTGTTTTGTAAATTATAGAGAATGAATTCTCTTCAACATCCAACAATTCTCCCAGAGTTGCTACAAAATGTACTTATACCCACACAGTTAAGACTCAGTTAGCAGCCAAACAATTAAACTGTATCCAAGAAAAAGATTAAGCTAAAATTAGATGTCTGTACATGGGCTTGTTAAGTAGGCATCTAAAACTCCATTATCACCAAAGAAGTCATTGAATACAAGGTCTCAATCATTTAATGACAGAGGTTTCCTGCATTACTTGAGATCTCCTACTCTATCCCATCTGCCTTACATCCACTGCCCCAAAAGTTATGGGTCTTCCATACATCCTGTGTCCTATCTGCCAGCCTTGTCTGGAGCTCTCAGGATACACCAGGACATCCCCAAAACAGTAGACACCTACGTATGAACAACTGCATTGAGCTCTTCAGGGAGCTAAGAAATCAGTTCAGGAGGATCAGTCACAGGGTGGTCTACTTTAGGGTGAAATGGATTGCTTTAGGCTACAACTGACTACATTCACTAGCGACTTGATTCAGTTTCACAGAATCACAGAATCACAGAATCATCTAGGTTAGAAAGGACCTTGAAGATCATCCAGTCCAACCTTTAACCTAGCATTGGCAGTTCCCAACTACACCATATCCCTCAGCGCTATGTCAACCCGACTCTTAATCACCTCCAGGGATGGGGACTCCACCACCTCCCTGGGCAGCCCATTCCAACGCCTAACAACCCCTTCTGTAAAGAAATGCTTCCTAATATCCAGTCTAATATCAGATTTGTTTCTCACAAATACGTGTCTAGCCTCCAGTTGCCTCCAGTTGCCTGGCTTCCAGTTGCAACTACAGAAGGCAGAGGCCTCCCAGAACTCCTCTGTTATGTCTGCCACTCTTGTGTGGATGTTGGATATGCATCTCAGTAACTCTAGAACTGCACTACGCAGCTGAACCAGACTTCTGCTGAGTATATTAACATCACACATGCTGCTGACACCTGCACATACACATCTAAACTCTGATACATTCATTTAGAACTGAATCTTCTTCTGGATAAATAGTGTCTGATTGGGAAGAGTCAATATGGTTTTTGTAGAATTCCACAATTTTGTAGAACCAAAGTTCTTTAAAGGCATCAGTAAGGGTATGGATGAAGGAAAATAAAATTATATATTCCAGATGGGTTTCCAAAAAGCTTTTAACACAAACCCTCACCAAAGGCATTTAAGGAAACTGGTAACCTTGACGTAAGAGCAAAGGTCCTTGCAGAGATAATTGAGTAAAAGATTGAAAATGGAGAGAGGAGAAAATGGCTAGTTCCTGCAATAGAAAAAGGTCACTCACAGAGTTCTGTAGGTACCTGCGCTGGACTGCTCAAGGTGTTTATAAAAGAGTTGGAAAAGGAGACTAGCCTGAGAGATGATAAAATTTACTGGTAATACTGTGTTATTCCAGGCAGTAAAACAGTTCACCTGTGAAAAACTGCAGAATGAACTTAGAAAAAATAATGACTGATGATACTGGTGACATATATATAGATAACCATAAACTGACATATATGTGAAAAAAAAAATTCACACGTACACATTTAGTTCTAAGATAACGACTGCAGTTGAGGATTGGTATCTTGGGGCTATGACAGTCAGCTTTACAAAAATGCCAGCTTAGTCTGAGCAGTAGAAAGTAATTCAAATGTTAGGAGTCACAATAATCAAAAAGAGAATGAATGCTATTTCATCATATAAATCCATGATTTGTTCATATCTTAAAAATGATGCAAAATTCTGTTGGTCCCACAGAAAAATATTGCAACACAAGACTTACCAAAGGGCAACAAGGGTGATCAAAGTTATGAGTGGCCTTATGTATTAGAAAAGATTAGGTAAACTAAAATTCTTCAATCTAGAAAAGAGATGGCTGATACAGAACATAACAAAGAATACAATCATGGGTCATGAAAAGGAAGAATAGAGACTGATTGATTCATTTCTCTTCCAAAGTAAGATTCAAATGGTATGAAGTTAACAGATGGCAGGTGAAAAAAAAATAAAAGGAGGGCTCCTTCATGTAATGGATAATCAATCTACACTTTAATAGAGTGTATCTTGAATGTCAAAGGTATATTTCCTTTCAAGAGGTGACGAGGTAATGTTGTGGAAGAGAAGTCAACTGAGTGTTACTGTACGCTCAAGAACCACATAAAATTCAAAAAAGTTCTGGCTGAAAGCCGGAAGTGCGGGAAAGCATCAAATATGCTACCCCAATTTTATATTTTCCCCTAGGCAGCCACTTTATTCTACTGCTGAAGACAA
The DNA here is from genome assembly GCF_031877795.1 of Strix aluco. Classification (NCBI taxonomy): domain Eukaryota; kingdom Metazoa; phylum Chordata; class Aves; order Strigiformes; family Strigidae; genus Strix; species Strix aluco. The sequence continues at coordinate 122,425,367 of NC_133932.1, forward strand.
AATCCTCTGCTACATGAATCGCTGCCCTGACCCTATATGGCCACTGCATGCTCTAAACTAGTTATATTAAATATAAGTTTCCATACTAGAAAGCAATTACATTTTTTGATAGCTGCTCTGGATATGATAAAATAGTATCTTACCCCTTCTTTTCGTTCATGTAGATTTAAATATTTTAAATTGTCTTCTGCTATCTCCTCTACAGTCTGGGGCCTAATCACTAATGTTTCCATGGCATCAGTGAGAAATGAAGAAACATCACATAGGTGACCTATATAAAGGTGGAAAACAAAGTTATCATGGAGAAAATATTTGTAGTAATAGACAAATGTACTGTGATACAACATTGTCATAAGACACGATAATGTACACAATGTATTTGCTTTAAAAATTGCAGTCCCCAATCTTATATGCTGCTTCAACAAAAATTGCACATTTGTGTTTACACATAGCTCTTTTAAGATAATCTATTCAGTGTATGATTTAGTCCTTAAGTATCAGAGTCCTTTCCGAAACTTAAACATGAATACGTAAGGCATACATTTATACACTTTCAAAATCTGTATAGGTCTTTTTTGGGTAAATGAAGAAAAACAGATGTTAAAATTGCTTTTGTGGTTTGTTTTTTTTTTTTAAAGAAACTAACTAACTAAAACCACCTTGCTTTAAATATTGAAAAGATTCACAAACAAAACCCTAATTAAGTTATAACATTGTATTTTCCTACCAAGGAAGACCTTTTTGCTACTGAGAAAGGAGTTGTACAATTTCAGGGAATAATACATCTTGCAGGAAACAATTCATCTTTCAGGCTATAGAAATAATTCACTTTCTGCACAAGCCCTGTTCTCTGTTTCCTGTGCTGATTGTTACATTTAAAGCACAAAGCACTGGTATTTCTGATCATCTACACCTTATTCCATTTTGTCTCTACTGGTTCCAGACATAGATAGACTACCCAGAAACAGGGAAATATTTTGCACTCTTTAACACTCTGCCTTTTGACAATCTAAGTGACAAGTAACTCTATGGAATAAGTCTAGATTATTTAAGACTCTTCATGAAGTATTTCAATTTGTGAAAAAAAAATCTAGTAATATTTTCTAGTTACAGCATTTCATGATACCTCCTTCAATTACCCTCAAACACATAAGAAATTTTCTTCCCTGAAATGACAAAGAAATTTCTCTTCAGACAACAGAAACAAGTAAAAAAATGTTCATATGTATTCTTTTACATCTGGAACAGATGTGGCCAAAACAAGTGAATGGGAAAGATGCACATGGACATCAAGGGGTCTTAGGTGAAAAATTAGTAACAGATTATTTTCTCTGCACTGTGATTTCTGCAGCTCACTGTGCCCAAGACTAAAATATTTTTTAAAAATAGTATTTACATTAACACAAATGTCCACAAGGACAACAGAAACAAAAAAAATACTATTCATTAAAGTTATTTACCTTGAATAGATTTCCTCAAAGAAATTACAAGAACATCATAAAGCTTCTGGATGAAATCATCAATGACAGTTTTCACAGGGTTGCAATTAACAGTTAAACAATCTATCCTGATGGTGCTTCAAAACAAAAGATTAAAAAATAGCAAATATTCAGTAATATACTTACATGTCAATATCTCTTAAGATCTGTGCACATCTATAGTTTACTCTGATTTTGTAGCATAGTAAGAAAAAATTTCCCTTATATTTCTACAAATAAAAGTCATAACTTACTGGGAAAATTACTCATAGTATTGAAAAATTTATAACCATTATGCATATATATGCAGTTTTATGGGGACTAAGGTCTAATGCTCTGCTCCTCCAAATAGTTAGAAAATTGCTTGATTTTATATAACCAATGTCATTAAATTCAAAAGGACTATTTCTATACTCAAAAAGAAAAATATTTTAATTATTTGTACAGTCATGTCTTTAAATCTCTAATTTCCATGAGAATTTACTAACCCGAGCTTCAGTAGGCCTCAGAACAAAAGAAAAGTCATACTGAGTCATTTCAAGGCCCCATATCTAATATCTCACAGTGACCATAAGTAGACACCTAAAGAACACTAAGAAAAAGGGCTACCTTATTTGATACCTTCCTGAGTATCCTCCCTCAACTTCAATTACTTTCAACTCATGGCACTTCATAACCACATGTGGTTTCTGGCTATAATACATGTCAGCCAATTTCTCTCCTATTCACCCCAGTCTGTCCTTGCACTCACGAAAATCTTTACTACTCTGAGTATCGCTTAGCCAACAAGTTCTACCAGTCCATTCTCCCGCATGAAATCTCACCTGTTTTTCCTTGTTCTGAACATGATTCTAACCAGTTTTATTTGAGAACTCTAACCATGAAATACACTAAATTCCATATGAATAGATGTAAGAATAAAAGCCTACACTAGCATATCTTAAACTAAAAGTTATAAGAGGTAATCAAGTGTTTCAACACAGGAACTATTTCATGTATAAACATTTACTAAATTTGTTCCTAACTGCCATATATACTTCACATGTACAGGACTTAGCTAAAAGAACTGTTAAAATATCACTGTGTTTTGTAGTATTTCAGAATCAGACATGAATTTTGAGGGGGTTTCCCATCATATCAAAGGAAGACATTGAAAGTTTGCAGAGAAGGCTGCGCAGATAAAAGGAAGTGTCTAAAAATAAAACTGGAAAACAAAAATCTAAACATTTTAAAAGTACACCAATATCTTAAAACCACTTGAAATACTATCTCCATGTAAAAATAATATTTCTATTTTACTATTACCTTTAAAGTGTCTGACAGAATACAAAACAAAAGAATAGAGTTACATTATACCTTGGAAGACGTTCTGCTTCTTTCCCTCTCACTTTTAATGCTTTGAAGTTTTTTTCCCAGTCCTGTTTGCTAGAAAGATGTGTCTTCACCAGAGTTTCCATATCTACTTGGCCAATTACGATCCATTCCTTCTCAACATTATTTTTGATTTCATGGAAAAGAAATATTTTCCAGACTAGAAAACTCTCTTTCTCAATAACATTAAATTACTTTAATAATGTTTTCAAGCTACATTCTCTTTAACCTTTGTGCTCATTCAATTACTTACAGATTCTCTTGGTGCAAAAATCAGGAGGTACAAAGTGGTTTAACATATTCACACATTTAAGGATAATCAAAACAGATTTTGAACAAGAGTAAAAAGACAACTATAATACTGAGATCTGAATGGGAACTGTATGTATGCTTCAAGTTAGGTATGTGCTTAAGTGGTTGGCTTAACATGGATGAACTTACTAAGCTTTTGCTTATAAGCCTGCAGAAAAGGACAATAATGCATAAATGTCATTGCTCAGTTACTTCTAGAATGTCCAAGGACAATAATGCACAAATGTCATTGCCCAGTTACTTCTAGAATGTCTGAAGCCTAAAATGATACAAATCTTAAAAAAAATGCATGAGTCAGCCAAATATTGAAAATACCTTGAATTGATCAGAAACATCTGTCAGCCTTCTGAACAAATCCTCTGCTTTACTGAAAGCAGTCAGAAATCCATTTGCATTTCTTTCGGTCATAACAGTGAATATAGACTCTTCTTCTGCTTCACTTACTCCCCTAAACTGATTTGGAATGGAGATGAATCTCTTCATTTCTCTATAATATCTGGCTCGTACTTCTTCAAAAGGAGGTCTGAATTGCAACCGGCCTTGCCTAAAAAGTGAAAAAAATCATAAAAAAACTAATATTTGAATGTAACCTGAGCCAGAATACTTTCTTAATAGGAAAAAGAAAATATCTTACTTGAATGTCAGATCAATATTTATTTCTGGTATATTCTCATTGAGTGCTTCTAAACCCATTTGATACTGATGCTCCAGAGCTTTGTAAAGTTGATGATTCCAGTGCTGTCTCCAAGCTTTCATATCACATGGTTTGAAACCCTAAAATTAACAATGTTTATTTTTATTTTTATTTTACTGTATTCTTCAAACCATAATTATAAGCTGAAACAGAGCATAGTACAATGCCTGAAGACCAGGTTCGTAGTAAATTCAAAGTATCACACCACTGGAACAGGCTCCCAAGGAAAGTCGTCATGGCACAAAGCCTGACAGAGTTCAAGGAGCATCTGGACGATGCTCTTAGTCATAGGGTTTAGTTTTAGGTAGTCCTGCAAGGAGCAGGCAGTTGGACTCAATGATCCTTGTAGGTCCCTTCCAACTCAAGATATTCTATGATTCTATGATCAGTTTTACTATTAAGAAGATCTACAGCTATTATGTTTATTTCAAATTAATATAGGAATAAAAAAAAAATATATCCAAATCAAACCAGTCACTATGGCAGTTCAGCATCACAACTTCACTGAGGTTCATCACCCACTGGTTTACTATAAGATTTTTCAAGGTTACTCTAAAATGCCCAGGACTCTGCTAGAAATAAGATACAGAGCTGGCTGAATGAGAAATCTAAACCTGTATCACACCTTTTATTTTCTTATGATATGTAAGCTACGTGATAAACAGTATTTCAGAAAATTTTTGTGTGTTTCCACAGATCAACGTTAACTAATAAGTAGATATAAGATTTTATCTTAAAGAATTCAGATTTTCATTGGAATCTGCTACATTGCACTGGAGGAACATGTAAAGCTGTGTCACACACTCAAGTCTGTAAATGGTCACTTGTAAGCCATCCAGGGATTTTCAAAAGAGCAACACAAGTTAAAAAGAAATTAGAAACTTCTTCCAGCTTAACAGGTTCTCTTTTATTTAATTGGATAGAGATTTTCAGCCAGGGCTTTGGAGGCAGTCCAAGGTTGCCACAAGAAGCTACACAGTTAAGGTCTGCCCTACAGCTCAAGGCTGCCCAGAGGAACTCTTCCAACTGAAAGAATCAAGAGATTAAGAAAACCTGAAATTGTCTCAATTAAGCCTTCAGATAATTATAAATAGGGGTTTTAAAGAAATATCTAAAATTTTGATGACAACAGCAGTAAGACTATACCATCTTGTAATTTTGGATGGTGAAAACAGGATACACTTGGTTAAGTTTTATCACTTTTAGTCAAGGATTAAAAAAAAGTGACTGAATGCAGTTTAGTTAATTTTCCAAATAAAATATCCCGTAACCAAAACAATTTTCAAACATCTTAAAGCAAATAGAGACTGTTCTTTTTCACAAAATATACTGACTTCAAGATTAAAATTTGCAAACTAAATTTCAAAAGAAATTACAAACCAAAAGCTGAATCAGTGTACTTATTTATTATTCATATTATCTTGAAAAGATGGAAAAAACTGAAAGAAAAATACAATGAAAATACTGCATTTATTTGACTGGCAAATACCAACTAAAATAATCTGGGTTTGCATTACAAAGGCTAAGAACACCACATCCATCTAAGAATGCAGACCTGTTATTGCTGAAAGCTATAGGAAAAATTAAACTGACTTGAATGATACCTCAAAATAGCCTAGCTGATAGTAATATCATCTAATTTCTTTGATAAGATTATATTCTTAATCAAAATCTTCATCATTTTAATCAATAATCTTAAGGGTCTTTTCCAACCTAAATGACTCTATGATTCTATTCTCAAAGTTCACAGTTGATAAAACAGCAAATTAAAATGTGGCTTTTTCATTATTTCAGGCAGAAAAGTATTTTAATTCTAAATTGTAAAATTTGTTCTATTCTGCCTGGGGATCACTCATATTTATACCAATTTCTTTAATCTACCTTGTGTTAATGTCTCAGACACAACTGATCCACGTGACCTAAGGTTTTCCCATTTCTTCATATAACTCCTGTCATCTGACCAAGTGTTATTCTTCTCCCATTACTAGTATGACATTAAAAAAAAGATTCTTCTCACCCTCCTCATCTGAGATTTACCTCACATCTGGTATCAGCTAGTACACAGTCAGTTTTCCTGAGCTAGCTAGTAACTCCTTAATCAAAATTAATTCAATTATGCTCTCTTTGAGTCTTAAATCTTAACTACTGTTGAAAAGTCAAATGTTCACAGTTTGCAATATGATAATGAAACCCTACCTGTGACTCGAGGCTGGCAAAACCAGTTCTGAGCTCCTGGAGTCCACCTTTCCAACGCTGCTGCTCACGAAGTAGATCAATATTCATGAGCGATATAACCTGTTAAAAGAATTTTAAACGATAATAAACATATTCATCACCACATAAATGAAAGAAAGGGTAAAGCAAGTTGTAACAGACATAATTTTAATTTCATCTGGAAAATATACCTTTTCAATGAAGTTTGTGTGCCACTTTCTTAGTTTTCTATTTTCAGTGGAAAGACGTTCAGCAGCAGCTTGGAGTTTTTGGATATAAACTTCCAATTCTCTAGGATTATCCCATGTTATTTGAGCTTTTCCTCCAGGACCAGATTTTGAGTGCTTGAAAAACATACAAGATTTCTAAGATTTAATGACAAATATAGTCTAACAGCTAGCATATAGGAAGTCATAACAGAGAAAGATGGTTTTACTCCTAGTAAAAAATGGAGGACCTCCCTCTCACTACTAGAGACAGAATAATCTGGCAAATCACAGACATGCAGGCATATCATTATAGCTACATCAACGTACTGGGGAAGGATTAATGCCAGACTCTTAACACAGCTTGAAACAAATTCACTGATGTTGAGACTCCTGCCCCACAAACATAAGCAGACATCTTAAACTGAGAGGACACCTTAAACTTCGCCCTCCCACTTTGTTCTGCACAGACCAAAAACCAAAATGTGACATTAGTAATTGCTACCCAACTTCACCTGCTTATCATGAAATATTTTTTTAAAATTACACTGTAAAATTCCACTGACTCATAAGCAGCTTTGGGGAGTTCCACTTATCTGGGCTTTTTATCAAGATTCTGGGAGTTTTATGCATTTTGCTACATTTACAGTAGAAAATCAGAAGACAAAAGCATCTGAAGTTCCACAGCTGGACCTAATCCTAAAAGATGTGGGGCAGAAATCATGTCAAGTAGGAGAATATGTTGCAGCTTTGAACACTTCTGCATCATCACTGTCTTAGGGTCTGCACACTAAAGGAATCTGTGTCATAATCTGCAGCCAGACCACGGAAAATTTAATTTTTCCAGGACACTTTTGAACCTACAGTTTGGCCTGGAGTCTCCACCATTTTGTGTGAACTAATCCCAACTGCAAACATCCCTTCTACTTTCAGCCCCACTCTTATACTCTGTCCTGCAAAATAGTTCTCAGAAGCGAGTTTCCAATTGGTTTTGTAATGCATGCTCTGGAGCATTATTCTCCTGCCCAGTACAGAGTTTATGGTCATGTTATGGCCATAACTCACACAGTTAAGAGTGTTAGAAGAGGGTGGAGTGCTTCAAACTGATCAAAACCAGTAAACTGAAATTCATGATCTACAACATGTTTCTCCAGACATAAAATAGAGATATGGTGTTTAAAAACTGTAGATTGGTATAGCTTTTAGGTTCATATTGTCCCTTCAAAGCAGAAAAATTAAAATAAACAAATTCCTCCAAATTCCTTAAAAGAATCTAAAACTTCTTTAAGTTTAGTGAACTTCCTAGCAAAAAAAAAAAAAAAAACCTCTTCTCAGAGCAACTATATTATGTCTGAACACCAGCTCACTGTAACAAACCACATGCATAAGTTAATAATCAGGTAGATCCACAGATTCTTTGTTCTTAATCTAAAACAGAAACTATCCACTTTCAACCTATTTCATATTTCAAAACATGAACTAGAAATATTCAAGAGCATTACAAAATCCATATACATTTAGTAACAGTCAAAACAGTGAAACCATTCCTTAATACTAATTTATCTCCAGAATAAAGTATATGTCATTTTTACTAAAATAGACCAAAATAATATTTAGAACTGTTAAAACAGGAGTTACATTCCCAGCTATTAAGGAATTGACCACACTGTGATTCATGTGTAAATTCAAACACTAAAAATAATTCCTGAGAGAGCACATTACACTAATATCTAAAGTAAAAAGGAGTAAGCAGTTGTTTAAATGACAATATCAAAAAAAGGCCCACTGATTTCAATAAATGCTAATTAAAAAGATGGTGTTGCTTGTATGGGAAGGCTGCAGTTAAAAAGTCCAGCAATAACACAGAAAAAGCATCACAGAATATGCATAGATACCACTGAAATTAGAAATACAATGAGAGGGGAATTCTTTCACCTTAATTATCTGTTCAAATGCTAGAGCAGACTGTAACATCATTGGCTTCTGACTCTCAATCATTTGTTGATCAATAGAATTATAAAAATGAGCCACCTGTAAAAATGGAGAGATTAGATTTACAAGAACAGATAAAAATATTTATATGCCAATACAGGTAATGCAGGATATTTCTGAAAGTATTGCCCAATCAATACCATTAAGAAATGGGAATTACCTATACCAGTAAATTGTTTACAAAAATAAAGTACATGTGCAATGCTGATGTGATCCTATCTTCTTCTCGTGATGAATTCTAATAGCAAAAAAGACTGCTACTTACACGTCTGATGTGATTATACTTCACCTTAAGTGAAATAAGTTCAGTCTCTGGTTTATTATAAGCGGAACAGTTCAACTATTTTATGCAAATGTAGGCATCTAGTGGCATTTCAGAGGCCTTCAAGTATCCAAGACATCTGCCAGGATACGGCACAAGACCTAAAAAACATCTATTTACTTCCAGATTTGCAGCTGGAACAAGAGGGATACCCTACAACTCAGTTTAGTTGTCCACATATAGACATCTAGCACCTTCTGAGATCACTATGGTTTCCACTTGGGCACCTGTCAATGATCCAGATGCATGGGTATCTTGTAGGTCTTGTGTCATCTCTGCCTTAGCTGTGCAGGTATCTCAGATACCAATGACACCTCCTGTGAAACTGAATTGAGCCTGTGTATCTACATAAGAATTTTTACCAATATATACATATTCATTCTTGCATCCTACAGTAACAGAAGAAAACTTGACATGGTCTTTCAACTGAAATATCAGCCAAATAAAAACTTATATAGCATCGAGTCCAATCAGAAAACAACCCCCCAAAAACACAAACACACATTTCCATTAAAATACTTATTAATATATTTTCAGTTGAAAACTAGCAATGGTGAGGACAAGCTGGTCCATTTTATGACATTTTTCTTCAGTTATAATAATGGGAAACTGAGACTACAATCAGAAGATCAATGAATTACTTATTTTTGTATATTCATACAGTAACTTCACATGGCTTTAATACTATAATTCATTTGGTTTCAAAAGAAGATACATTCCAAAATTGCAAAGCACTTCTTTATTTTTGTTTTCTTTTAAGGACTTAGCTAATTTGTTCAAGGAACAAGTCGCTTTCATACAGACAAACACCAAAAAGCTCAATCACAGAGTCAGAAAAGAATAGTCTAGAAAAGTTCTATTACTAAAGCTGAGAAGTCAGAACAGGAAGTTATTATGGCATCTAATATTATACCTGTTTGAGGATGACCGCCTGCTTACAGAACTTTTGTGCAGTGTTTGCAACATGCTGTATTTTAGCTGGTATAGCAAAACCAAGTGCTGATAGCTGACGTACTTCTCTTAGGAGAGTCACCAAACGATCTGAATAAAGTATATTTAATGTTCCAAATATGTGATCCAACTCCATTACGGGACTATTAGCTTGGATGCTAAACCAAAATCAAATTAAACATATTATTGAATATAATTTGATATTGATCTGTTTTAAGGTGCACTTTATAATACTAAAATAAACAATTTTTAAAAGCTTGATGTAATTCTATTACATTTTTCTATGTTTATTAACATTTTAATTCCCATAAATTATTCCAGTAACCTTTCTCCTAATTCAAAACCAGTGAAGACAAGAAGAAATGAACAATGTCTATTGGTTTTGCTCACAAAGTTTTTCTGGCTTGTTACAATAGTTAACATGTAACTCACAGCCAGACAGTATTTCTCAAATACACTGGATCCATCATACTCTCTCAAGCAGGCACTTTACAGGCACCAGCCTTCAGCACTGCAAAGGGGAAGAAGTTCTCTGAGGCAATCAGTCCAAGTATGAGGACTTGGACCAGTGGAACATTTTGGTATAGACAATCAGATCCTAATAGGAACATCAGACTATCTTTAGATTTTACTCCTTTTTTTTCCTACTGTAGTAATGCTTCTACCACCATCCTTCCGGGCTTCTTTCACAAATACTTCAGCTTTACTCATTTTTCACTTTTTTCTCATCTTTTTCTAGTTCACACATTCATTGCATTCCCCTTTGCAGTGAGCTACCTCTTTTCCTTTTAATTAATCTCTTCACATCTTCTAAAATCTCACAATAACAAAATTCTATGGTACTAGCAAGTTAGATGGCTGTTATATATTGCAGTGCTGAATCTGCTTATTTGTTATATTTCAGTGCTTTTCATAAAATAAAAGTTTACCATAAGTATCAACTCCCGTATCCTCTGAAACTGTGGACATATTCTTTTTTCAAATAAAGTTTGCAACACTCAGAGATGCAGAGAGAAGCTGTGTGGCAATTCAATTTAAAAAATATCAAATATATTTTAATATCCCATGAAGTAATTTCATTATTTTGGGGAATACAATTCATGAGGTTTAAATTGATTTTCTTACCCTTCTTTCATCTGCTCTATTTAGACTGCAGAATTTCTTGTGAATAACAATTAATTTGCTACTCTACGTGTGTCATCTGTGTATCACAGTTATACTCTAATCTCATCTGGTTTCTAGACATTATACTATATGAATTACAATGGATAGCAAGTAGTAACAAGCAAACCAAACATGTCTTTCATTTCAGGTGTTAATAGAAAGTACAAGTTTAGTTATGAACACTGTCCTGCATACTTCACCTTACCAACCAAGCCTGGCAGGATGATGAAATAATAAATTCTTCCATTTTGCTTCTCCGCTCCATCTCAATTCTGTAAAATTTTTTATTCCCTTCGTCAAGTTCTACTGAACTTCACCACACTACAGATTTCATCATAAACATTATTTAAACAAGAATGTATTTACCAAAGTCCTGACTTAGGATTTGATAATTCTGACTGGATATTCCTAGACCAATCATCAAATTGTTCTTGTTCGTATACTTTTAACTGTTCCAGAAAAGAATCTGTACTTCGATGAAAAGTTTGAAATCCAGGTAAGTCAGACAGAAGAGCCTCTGCCAGCTTGATAGCATCATCCACCTTAAACAGAATCACAAAGAAAAGAAGATTAATTTCCCAGTATTCAACCAGAAAAGAAAAATCACCACAATAAAAATCAGTATTACAAAACATCCAAGTGGGATTCAAAAACCGATTAGAAAAAAAAAAGTAATCCTGAATTTTGTCCCAGATGTTCAAACTCCCATTACAGTAAATTGGGTCTGAATAAGTCCACCACAGCTGTCTGCCACTACTAAGATACCCCAAAGTATCCCACCTGGTCTTTAGTTAATACTCCATAAAGGTACAGATCTGCCATGTGTCTTTTGTTGTTATCTGTTTGTCCATGCCAATACACAAAGATATTTCAAATGGGATTTCACATCTACATGTGGACAAATTAAGCAAAACCCTAGCCAGTACAATCATGGAGATTTGAGAGCAAGTAAAAAATTTAGCACAGCCTAGAATAGACACACAACTGACACACATCAGCTGAACTGCTCTCTAAGTCTTCAGCAGACCAAGCAGATGAAAGAATTGTGAGACCCGGGCTGCTGCTGTTCTCTCTGAAGGACACAACAAAGTAACACCTTTAAGACCTCCACCCCTTGTCTCATTCAATTGAAATGGGCCCTTGAGATTTCTGCAAATCACAGGGGAGTGCTAAAAAATGGGCTAACAGCTAGTCTGGGATAAGTAACTTCTATTCTCATTCAAATCTATACTTACTGTAAATGACACTTACGTTTACAGAAAACATTTTGCTTGTAACTAGTCAATACTTTCCAAAAAAAGTTCCAGAGTTTCCAGCTAAAGTGTAAATACAAAGTAACAAAAATAACTTGCCAAAATAGTCAAGTATTTTTTAAATTCATTCTGTTGTAAGGGAACACAGAATCGTTTGATATTTACTTTTACTAGAGTCTCTGTAGTAAATTCTCTGGCAGGCACTGACTCAAAAAAGTACCACCAAGAAATCCCTTTGATTTCAAGGGGACACTACACAAGTTAGTAATAACAAGTGAAAATTAGAATGTCAGAATCTGGCCATCTGTAAATCTTAAATACAATTTTAAAATGCAAACTGGAGCGTAAAATTTAACAAAAAAGCCCCCTCTCAGAATCTGGGTCCTTTTTAAGTCATAAAAGCAGGCAGTTCAGTGTATTATGAAAAGACTGTCTTCTGGGCCATTTAATAAAATTCAACTTAGCAAGCAGCACCACTGATATGAAATCTTGATTACATAATTCTTGGGAAGTCCACAATTTTTCTGTGGGGAATTCTCCACAGAAATCTCAAATACCATGTTTTAGGTTCTGTGATAATATTGTGTCTAAAAAGTAACAGAATCTGTTACCTTCAGCTCCAGCTGCCGCACCCATACAATATTATTGACAACTTCAGAAAGGTTTTTGCCTGACAGTGGTCCAGAAACATCACCAGGAACACCGTGGCATCGAGTTTCAAAGTCTGTCTGATAGTCTAACACAAGCAAAAGATTCATGTTAAACCAGAAACCTAACAGAACAAGCTTAAACTTATTATTGTAGTTGCAAAAATATGCTAGGGATACTGACATAATTCTAAAAGTAGATAAAGAATTCTAGTATTTGCATTATCTAGCGTAATGCAGTTAAAAACTTTTAAATACATTTTTACCTTTAACATAATCTTGAAGTCTTGCTAGCAATGTTTCCCTTTCAAAAAGCAATTCTTTGCTTATATTTGGATGCTTTATCAGTTCCTTATACTTCTGAAATGTTTGAAGAAGCTGGAATATGAAATTTTAAAAAGTTATCTCTTTCTCCTGAAAAAAATTAAACATATTCTGTCACTGCTCATAAGTACTGTCTTTGGCTCTAAATATTTATTCCTGTGCTCTAAACTGAGTACCTAAGAATTCAGTAACTTTATCTTTAGGAAAGTTTTCAGACTACAAAAATACCCATACCTGCTGAGGACTGTCCTGAATTTCTGAAATAAATTTCTTCAATTTGCTTGCTATTTTTTGTTCCGCTGGTGCAATAATTCTTTCATACTGAGAGACTGCTGCTTTCCATAATGGCTAGAGATAATGAGTTCAGGTGTTAATTTAGGACTATCCATATACATCATAAAAAGTCACAGAAAGAATGTGAATAAATTAAAAATAAGCATTATACCTCTGTGTAAGGATTACAGTGTACAGGATTTAGGCCAGCAAAGGGTTCAAACACTTGGGCAAGATGTAAAGAATTTTGTTCTCCAGCTGGCAAAAAGACCGTAAGTTTTTCATGCAGTGTCCTAACAGTTAGTACCTATAATAGAAAAAAATATTTCATATATCAAATATATTTTTACATAAAACATACATTTAGAATCAAAAAGCACAAGCAGCACATCTCATCCCTCTCCTTTGTACAAGAAACTTTTGAAAGGCTCAGGCAAACGCAGATTACAGAATGCTGCCTGAGTCTGAAAGGCTATAAAAGTGTTTTAATGTCCTTTTTTAACTTAAAACAATGTTGTTTAATTCTGTGTCTAATTAAATAAATGTGTATAATTCAAATCTCTACCTCATCAAGACGTTTGCCAAGTTTGGCCAACGATTCAGGGAAATATTTCTCATTTTTCCATGGATGTAGAGTATAACGTTGCCACAGTTGTCCAGTTAGGTACTCACAAGCTGACACCCACTGCTCACAAATCAAGATGCCAGCCTTTAGATTTTCTTTAACACTGTGAAAAGCATCCTCCCACAAATTCAAAGCTGCTAATTTTCTCTGAACATATCTACCTAGAGAGCCACCTAGAACACAAAGAAGTATACAAAAGCAGTATGTTATGTATGTTTAAAATAATTCTTTTAAACGCTACACCACATTCCAATCACTTTTTTAAAAAACTAGTGTAATGTCTTGATTTCAAACCACACAAATGCATCAGTAACTGATTATTTTGTTTCAAAAGCACCACAATCTCTTAAACATCTCCAAGTTAAACAGAGGTTGGTTCAACACCAGAAGCTGATGGATTTGGATTCCGGAATCCACACACAAGCATCCATCTTTATCAGCAGAAATGGCAGTGGCTGGCTGCCCCCAGCAATCTTTCCCCTCATGCACGCACACATCTGGCAGCGGCAGACAAACTCACTGTCTTATGCCTGTCCCAGAACATGGGACTGCTGATGAGAGGATGAGAGAAGCGACATCTCTGCACATCCTGCTCTCACTTCCACACAGACTGAATCAACCTTCATATGGGAGTTTATGGAAATAAATTTTCTCCTCTGAGAGAAAGACAGGGAGTCAGACAGAAGCAAGACAAATCCATTCTACAGGCTGAAAGGTATACAACTCCATCTTGTTATTATCTATCATCTTCCCAAGCATGTGTGAAGTCATCTACCTGAACTGGCTGAACTATTGGGTACTATAAGGCAAATAACATTCATGGATCATAATTACAAGAAGAAAGCAATGCTGTAGGCTATCATGGTACCTTTATGAGGAAGAAGGTCTCTGCTCAAGGATTCATTTACTTTTTCTCAACTGTTCGTTTAACAAAGATTGCATAAAGGTTTACCTATTACATCCAAGAGATTATGCATGCGTGGCTGTGGATAAGGATCATGTTCTGTTTGTCTCCACACACCATCAACAGTATCCTTGGTAGTCTCCACCAAATCCACAACTTCAAATAATGAGAGACTATCCAAGTTGTAGTAGTCCTAGAAAAAAATATCCTTAGTACAATTACTTTGCAACTAGTATTGCAGAAACATTTATACTTTTCTGAAGCTGGCAATTGTTATAGTTTCCTGGGGTTTATTACTTAACAGAATATGGCATAATCCTCTCAAAAAAACAAGCATTTGTGTAAGTTTATCCATATGAAGAATGCATTGATAGCTGAAGCGCTATTCAAGCAAGCATTTCACAGGTGCCAAAAAGTTTTGCACAATAGTATTCATTATTATTGTCTGCATTTTCAGTTTTCCTTTTTATTAATTTCACGAGTCAATTTCTAGTTTACAAACTGTAGCATACTGTTGTATTTCTACAGGAACTCTAGTATTCAATGGTCAATTCTGCTCCCAATTAAATGTTGGCATTCCCCTGCACCATTGTCACTAGAAACTACATGAATGTCATTTAAAGTAAAATTTTGCCTAAGAAAAAATAAGTAAATAGTTATATACTCGTATATTTGAAAATAGTGTACATACACTGACATAAAAAGAGTGGTTTTTACTAAGTCAAGAAATATATCACTGATCACACAAAAGAAAACATACTTTTGCAATGTCCTCAAATAGGTCTTTAAAATGAGAAGCTCTCTCTTTACTACACCATTTACTTCCATGACGAGCACATTCTATCCAGAACTGAAATTCATCTGTTGGTGTAAGTATAGCTGCAAATAATAATGGGAAATGTTTAAATATGAAATACATGGATGGTCACAAAATATTTTCATTCAGATCGTATTTTTTAAAGCAAATTTTTACTATGTGATTATGTAATTATCCTTCAACTTCTGACTCTGACTAGATATAGTATCAAGTTCATATCAAGAGACCAGAGTTGATCACCACTAATTCCACTCTACTCACCACAACCTGTTATGTTTCACACTCTGCAGTCACTGGGATAACAAAGATTGAAAACTCAACCTGTAAATAAATTATTTACTCCAAATTTTAAATTAACTATAAAAGAGGGAATTTCAAAACAAACCTCGCACATCATCTTCACTTAATTTTGTTCCTGTGTAATTAGGATCTGACCTTCTGAGAACAGTACTTAAGCCAGCTTCAAGCTCACTTAAAAGCTTCTGGAGTTTGGGATCAAACGTTTTACTCCATCTCTCATCCTGCAATGAAAATTTCAAAAACTGTGACTCACGTGATAGAACAATTACTATTTTCCTCCCATTAATCTTAAAAAACAATTACTTAGATTAATAGCAGTAACCAACCACATGGTGAGACAATGTAATAATTTATTTCTCTTAAAGTCAAGAAAAAGTGCCTCATTCTTTTCACTTAACACTTCAGAATAATACTGTAAAAATTTTTTATCACAAAATCAATTCAGTTGTTGGATATATAAAGGCACTCTGAAAGTGTGTTCAAAATTCTTTGGTAATGAATTCTCTTAAGTTAAATTTGGAATTTTCTTCTCTAGTAGAATCTGGAAATTGCTAGAATCAAGTATTAAAAGTTATTGTGGTTTTTTAAAATTATTTTATTAAATATTATGACATACAAGAAATTAAAAATATTTAAATGCCAAAACTCTGCTTGTTCAGTTTATGAAACACAGCCATGGTCATCTGTTTTGAAAAAAAAATCCACAATGGAAATATATTCTTTAATGGAACAGAAGGAAAAGCCTCAGAACATTGTAAAAAAAGCAAAACTATGAGAAATGCAGCTGTTCAAGTTAATCTAGAGTCTAGCACACCTATCTGCCACATATTAAAAGTTTGCATGATACTATATATAAGAATAACTAAAACAAGAAAAGAAGACAAGACGGGAATTACTGGTGGAAGTAAAGTGCTTTTATCTCCATTAACCACCACTGCCCAGTATATTCCACATTTCTAGCGAGGCATATGTATGACCAGAATCCTCCTCTCATCTTTACTGATAGGAGGTGAAATACCTTCTTTAGAAATTAGAAGCATCATCCATTATGTAAGCGCTTAAAATGTATTATTTTCAAAACATAAAATATTTATCTCAGAATAGTTAACATCCTATGGAATTTCAATGTTTCAATATAAAACTACAGAACATTTAAATTGGTATATTGCTCACCTTCAGCAATACTGGTGCAAAAACTTGTCGCACAGCTTGATAAAGGGTGTAAATTGGTGAATCTAGCATAGATGACACAAGAATATTACTATGAAGGTTATCTTCTGTAATTACATCAGGTCGCAGCTTAAAGAACACCAATACATTATTCTTTGAATCAGTAGCTTCAATCTGTAATAATCAAGAAGACAGGATTTGTTTAGAAAACTGTCATTGACTGCATATTATACTAAATTAAGTACACTATTTACACAAATTATTTACATCAAGAAAAAAAATATAAAATATAATACCACTCCCTGTGGGCTCTGATAATATTCTCGTGGTATCTCATTTGCACAAAAAATTAAAACTTTTATTATACTCCTTCCTGAGTTCATAGGAACCTGAATTCCAACATCAAATACATAATGCCTTTTTCATTATAAAATATCTGTAAATACCATAATTATTTATGCTATTTTGCTTTTGAAAACACCACTTACCACTTTGGAGACAAACCAGAAACTACATCTTGTGCCTAGAGAAAACTGAGCATGAAGTCTATCTTTTTTTTTGCATTTTTATGGGAATATTTTTCTAAATGTTCAGTATTGTTCTCCTGAGTCTGTAAATACATAACTATCGCAATTCATAGATTTCTCAAAGACAGAGAAAAGCATGCTCCTTCATCAGTAAAATTGTAAGTTGTAACATGACTCCTGGACTTCGCAGTCCAACTTAAGGGTAAAGTTCCAAAAATTGCCATAAGAACAATTACTGAAACTATTCTTGGCCAAGGATAATTCATAAAACAGGAAAACATTATTAAATATTTGATAAAGCAGTAGCAAAAAGATGCAACAGCTGAAATGCCAAATTCTGTGCAACTGTAAACATCCATGAACTTTTTCTGTTAAAAGAAACAGAGGGCTAGTAAGGACAGCCTTCAATTTTACTTGACATATGAGTTTTACTTTCTTATCAAGTCTTTAGCCCAGCACCTACCTACAGACACCGTTTCAACTGAGACAATAGGAATACCTTAGCGTCCTGATATGCATCCAATCTTCACAGCTGCTGACAAGTGTCTTTCTATATTAGACAGTGGCTCAGCAGCACACCCCCAAAACTGGTACATGTAAATGTCCATTTCTGCATGAATATAGCATGCACTAGACTTCACAGACTACACAGATGATTATACCAGGAGGTATATAACTTACTGGTCCACACAGCAGTTCACATGTTAACAACCCATTACACTAGTCTTCAGTGCAGAAAAAAAACTGTCACTGACACAAGAGACACCACGTCCCTGGTCTCACAGCAGAATGATGGGACGCACATCAAGACGTGCGCTTTGTGTGGCAGACACCACACCGCGTCCTGACTACATGGTGACAGTCACTGTACATCACACCCCACGGTATCACTTGCCTGAGTCACTCGCTGAGCACAAACACTTAGAGCACAACTTTTCACACAGTGAAACTCAGATTTGCTCAGAGCTGGACACATCAGTCTGCAAAACACATGATGTGGACAAACACCCACCTTGGGACTTGTCAAATATCAGCCATTGTGCCACCCATTGGGCCACGCCTTCCTGCACGGGCATCGGCAACGCAATCCTTCCAGCCGCCTGCATGCACCCTTGCCCAGGAACAACCCATACATCAGAGCCACCTGGCATTTGCAGCAAGCTAACATGCCATCCTCCAGGCCGCCTGACATTCACACAGCGACAATATACAGCACGTTAAAACTACGTACCAGCACGATCCACTAACAAATATATCACACAGCTGACCATACACAGTCCTCACAGACTCTTGGGCCAGTAATTTATGGAGCTGACACTGAGGCCAGCATAGATAGCTGCAGTAGGAAGACGTCTCTCCAATCAGACTTTCCTGAGCGCTAAACCTGGGCTGGGCTCCAGACTCTGCATCCTCCCTCGCACCCTGGGATGCAGCGGCCACGCCAGATCCACAGGCGCCTGCACACGCTCGGCCGGACACCTCCGTACCTTGTTGGACGCCGTGAGCTGGGTGCCCGAGTGCTGCACAACGAGGAGGAACTCATTGCCGTCGTCGAGGAAGTTGGCCAGCTCCGGCCGGCGATGGAGCCCCGCGGCCAGGGCAGCGGGGCCCACAGCTGGATCCAGCCCGAAGTAGTTAGCGGCCGTGGCTGCAATAAAGCGCTTCCTCTTGTCTCCCTCCCCGGCCATGCTGGCGGGACGCACCCCCCCACCAGGCAGGATCAAGGCGGGGGTGGATCCAGAACCGCACGGGAGTACATGGAGGGCTGACGGGAGAAGAGCAAAGGCGGGCGGCGGGAAGGACGGCGGCTCCCGCCGGGGCACAAGACGAGGCCCGAGGCCTCCCGGCGTCCCTGCGTTGCCAGGACCCGTCACTATGGTGACTGAAAATGGCGGCCCTGGAGCGCTCGCGAGCTGGGTCCGGGTGGCGACGGGCGAGCGCCGCGCGGCTGCCGCCGGCAAGGAGCGAGGCAGCGGCCGACGCGCTCGGTGCTCGGCAGGCACCACCGGCGGGGCGGGGCCCGGGCGCGGGCGCCCTCTGCGGGCCGGCCGAGGCGGGTCACCCCGCGGTGCCCGGCGTTCCGGCGGCTGCCCGGGGCTCGACCGGCTCGAAAGCTGCGCGGCTTTTCCCTCGCAGTCATCGAAGCGTCTCTCCTGCCGCCAGCCGCGCTACGGCTCCAGAGAGCGGCCAGGGCCAGCTGCAGGGAGCCTCGGGGGGCTGCGACCCTGCAGGCGGTACCGTCCCGCCGCAGGGACCCCTTCCCCGCAGCCCCCGGCCCTCCGAGCGAGACCGGGCTTCGGTGGCGGAAGCCGGCCGTGTGGGACAGCTGCGATGCGCCACGAGCGGGCGGTGGCAGCACCAACAACTAATAACTGCAGGATAAATGGGAATCGCGGCACATTGCGGCGGCGTTGCTGCTCCCGGCGGGAGCCCTGCGGCGGGCTGGCTGGTGCTGCCTGCGGCAGATCCGCCACCGGCAGCGCGTGCTCCGCCTTCCCGGCGGTTTCGCCCGTCGGTCAGCGCTCACCAGCGCTTCCAGCCGCGTCTTAGCACGAAGAGCGCCCTTACGGTGAAGAAAGCAGCTCTGTTCCCCCCGCAGCCGGCCCTTCACCCCGCCACCGGCCGCCACCCCCAGGCTGCTGGCCCGGCCACCCCCGCCCGCCCCGCAGTCCCCGGTAACGAAGGGCTCGCGGTGTCCCGTTTTATTTCGCTGTGAACACGCCGTAAGAGCCGCACAACCCCCGTTCCGCGCGCTCGCGCTCCGCCCCCGCCACAATCAGCCGCCCTTAGAGCCACCCGCCCGAGCAAACGGCCCCGGGAGCTGCCCTCGCGGACCGGCTGAGGCCCCGCGGCGGCTCGGCGGCAACGGCCGGCAGAGCCACGTGGGCGGGACCCGGCCCCGCGGCGGGAAGGGCGCGAGCCTCGCCCCGCCCGCTGGGGGGCGGGGCCACGGCGGTGCTGTCACTTCCTGCTCGGCGGTGTCTGTGTCCGGGTCGCTCGCCGTTCCCTGAGCAGCCGTTACCGCCCGGTTCCCCGCTCCCGCCCCGGCTGCGACACCCGTTGCTGGGACCGGTGTGGCGGCGGCGTCTGCCCGCGCGGCGAGCGGGGGGGTGGGGGGACGGGGAGGAGCAGGGCGGGACGGAGCTCCTCGTCACCTCAGCGCCGGTCTCGGGAGGCGGCGGCCGGGGGGGCGGTGAGCCCGGGGGAGCCTCGGCTGCGGGCCCCGGCAGCGGGGCGGCCCCCGCCCCGAGGCAGGACGATGCCGGTGAAGAAGAAGAGGAAGTCCTCGGGGTCGGCGGCTGCAGCGGCGGACGACACCGGCCTCAAGAAATGTAAACTCGGCAGGTACCGTCTGGCGGCGCGGCGCCGCCCGGCGGGCAGCGGCGTGCGGGGGGGCCGGGCCGGGCCCGTGGCGGCGGCTGTGGCCGGCTGTCACGTCCCGGGCGAGCGGCCGCGGGGCTCGGCCGCTCCTCCGTGGCCGGGGGGGGCTCTGGCGGCCCCGGCCGTGCGGCGGCTCCGCTCCGCACCGCGTGCCCCTGGGCTGCGGCATCCCTTTGTGCGGTGGCCGCGGGGCCCGGGGGGGTGGGCACGGGGCGGCGGTGCGGGGCCCGGCCGGCTCCCCGCGCTGCCCGGGTCGTGCCGGTGGATCTGTGCCCGGGCGCTTGGCGCGGCGTCGCCGGGCAGGTCCCGGGGGCAGGGAGCGCTGGTGCGGGCCGCAGCGTCTGCGTTTGGCTGGTTCCCACTCGGGGGAGAAACACCACGGAACCGCTCCCGTCCATCGCTGGTTTCGCCTTTCGCTCTGCCGGTGGGGTCAACTCCAGCGTTTGTCCCCACATTCATTCTAACCGTTTGCCTCGGGTAGGCAGCTCTCCTCATTTCACCGTTGCCAATGCTCAGAGTGTCTACGGTAAATCGTCTCTTTTTCTTTTTTTTTTTTGTTTTTTTTTTTTTTTGCAGTGAAATGGAAGGAGAGGTCAGGACACTCCAAAACAAAATCAGGAAGGGTTTTTCTAATAAATTCAGGAGTCTGAAGCAGCTTGTTCATTAAGTACTATAAAAAGACCACTTACGCTGTGATACCCGAAAATTACCATTAGAATGATAAACCATTAGTATGGTGTCACAGGAGGTTCTAGTGTGGCTTCCCTAAAGTAACTGTATGCCTTCTTAATCTATTAGAATTTGTTAAGTATGTTAGTAAACCAGTAGTTATGAAAAACATCCTGAGGACGTAAGAATACAAAGGACTTATGAAATCAACGCTACGGGAATGGCTATTGCAAGAAACTGTGGCATATGGCATTTCTCATAGGCTGGCCAAACTTGAGCTTAGAAGTACCCAGGCTCTTATTTTGTTATGACTGTTCATTTTGGATAACTGTTCCAGAGCTCGCTTTCTGCAGTCATTAATGATCTTTTAGTTTCAGTATATATATATATAAAATATATATAAATCACTTATAAAAAATAAATTTAGTCATAGCCAGTTAATAATCATTCTTGTGCCTGCATTATCCTTTATATAACACTCCTCCCTCATGGTTCTGCCTCATATTTGGAGTGAGCGCTTATACTTTCTCATGCTTTATTTTGTGAAATTAAACAAGCTAAATTCTTCTGGTTTGTAATACTGATTTTCAGTTTCCTTGCTCATCATTGCTCTTTTCTGCATCTGCTCCAGTTTCAGTTCATCTTTCTTGAACGCTGCTGACCAAACTTTTATGATCTTAATTTCTTTTACTTCAAAAAAAATCTTTTGAAAGCTCCTTAAAAAATGCTCTACAGGAAGCCAGTAGTCATTGGGCAAAACTATGACATAAATGAGAGTTCATGCTAGCTGGTCACAAAATACACAAGCATTTTTGACCTAGCCTTCTTATATAGCAATATATTGGTAATATTCTTTAATAAAACCACTGATTACAAATGGATATATGTTAAACCAGATAAAACCAACGAACAATAGTGTACTATATGGCTTTGTTTCTTTCTGGTGACTTGTGTTTTCAATGGCAGTTTAATGGATGCTTGTCTGTAGTACATCTTCAGTTCTATCTTACAGCACATAAGTCTTCATCTTGGAGAGCGTTGCTTTCTCTTCCAGTGAAGCTTAAAATGATACACAGGAGATAAAGTTGTTCACCAGCTCTCAGAACTGAACTATTCTTTTCCTACTTGACGTTTTCATTTTAAAATTGCCGTGTAGGAGCTGCATAATTTTAAATCCTCTCATACAATTAACTTTCACCTCATTCTTAGAAATAATCTTAGCTTGTTCAAAAAGTCTGTAACTTTGTATTTGAAAGGAGTGTGCATTGAAAAGGTGCTGCAGCTCCTTACTGACTAAAGATGCTTTCATGTGGTCAGTGTTTTTATGGGAAGAAATCAGTTATTCTATGTATTCTTTTAAAGAATGATAAATTATGATCACTTTGTAGGCAAACTGGGTTGTGTGTCACATAATGAAGACAATGTGAGGGGGAAGCTGTGTGTGCTGAGCAGTTTTAGTCTTACCATAGATTGCATATTACTATTCTGGTATGTGTACCAAACATCTATAGAATTTACAGATACTTAGTTACATGTTTAATATAAATAAATTGACCAAGTTTTCTTTCCAAATTTGGATGCTTAACTATAAATAGCCTGACTTTTAAATATGTCAAACTCTGCAGCTCCTATTGACCTAAATGGGATCTGTGCATATTCAGCACTCTTGAAGATCATGCTGCTTATTAGAGACCTCACTTTAAATGCCTGTATATATAAATATAAGTAGATAATAAGGCATTTGAA
This sequence comes from Strix aluco, assembly GCF_031877795.1. Classification (NCBI taxonomy): domain Eukaryota; kingdom Metazoa; phylum Chordata; class Aves; order Strigiformes; family Strigidae; genus Strix; species Strix aluco. The sequence goes on from NC_133932.1 coordinate 122,448,707, forward strand.
TTACTGAGTAGTGATATTTTGACCATCTGTGTGTGGGTTTCTTGGTTTAATATCTACAAGATAACAGTACTATTGCATTTTGGAGAAAGTAATAGTTGCGATAAATTGGGCTGTATGTCAAGGAAATTTTATGTTTCAACCAGTGTTGAAATAGGCTGACAGACAGTTGCCCTTTAACAAATTCAGCTTCATTGTTGATGTATATTGACTTCATAAAACAGTTTAAATAGTTTGAATTGATAATAAACAATTTGGTATTTAATTTTCAGTTATTTCCCATTTCTCATATTAAAATAACACCTATCATCCTTGTGTTTCTACAAGCTATTGCAGATCACAAGCCTCTGGTAAAGTAATAAGCGGAGAAGAACATTTTTCAAGCAAAAAGTGCCTGGCTTGGTTTTATGAATATGCAGGTAATATCCAATGGATTCATATTTAAAACTGTATGGTTTTGTTTAAAACAAGCAAATACATCAAATATTATTTACATTTTGCTTTTTTTATGGTGATGTAGACATAAAAAATAGGTCCATGTTCACTTCCTTATTACATTCACTTGAATTAGTATAGCTTTTATTATAGCCTTTTCCGTATTTGTTCTTTTTTGACTACTTCTTTGTGCTTTATAATTTACCATGGCGTTCTTTAAAATTAAATAACTGCTGTTGGGCAGTACAGCGTTGAACCAGGATATACTGAATGATTCTACTTCCTGGTTTGAAATGACCAAGTAGAAGTCAGGACATTGAGAGATAGTTTAGGTGGAAGTTTATTTATCTAACTAGATCTTGTTTATAATCAAATTGGAAGGATAATGCAATAGTTCATCATTTAAGCCTCTTGGTTTTCTATTTTACGAAATAAAATCATAGGTGCTAATGCTGTTTTTCCTATCTGAGAATCTGTCCTAATATTTTTGATGTTCTAAATAACAAATGTTTCATTCAAAAGTGTTAGATGTAGCCTCTTTCAAATAAATCAGAATTGCTATCCAAGTAATAGTTGCTTTCAGTAACTATGCAGTGTATTTTGCAGAACTTATTAGACTATTACTGCCATTTATTTACCAATTATATGGTTAGAAATTCAGCATCTGTAAACTCTTACTAATTTCTTTTCTTGCCTAGTCACTAGTTGAAGTCCCTCGTAACTAGTTGGTGATTAAAACTCATTAATGGCCAGTTTGCAGTATGAAATGAGCTGATGATTCATCTGTCAGCAATTGGTTTATTTATCGGAACTAATATTTTTCCTTGCAGTCTTTCCACAGTAATGAACTACTCCTAATTCTAGTATTCTGCTTTCTAATTTAGGTTTGAGGCATACTCTTTAGGAGTAGAGAGTCTTTTCTGAGGAAAATGATAATAATGTGCCTGCACATACTTTTAACTTTTTTAAGGCCTGTAAATTTTGGTTTTGTTGTTGAGTTGAGAACTGAGTGTAGGAGGCTATATTTTGTTAGTTAACCAGTAACCAAAATATGCTACGTTTCTAGCATAAAATAGAGTTCCAGTGAAATTATACACCATAGGAGATTAAATGTTTCCATTAAAAGAAAATTATATACACACACATATATGAATTGTACATATGATTTCTGGGCCAAAAACACTGATTCAAGTTTATACTTGTCATTACCAGTGAACCCCTGTATGTGTTTCTCTTCATAACTTAAACTTTCAATTTTTTTAACACATTCTGTGTAAGGGCTTCTCAAAACCAGATGGCAGTGTTTTGCCTTGCTTACCTAGATGAAATGCTCTTTGCAACATTTTTCAAGAGGTTCATGTTCTTAAATGCTAGCTGCATTTTATTTTCCTGTAGAAGTAGACATTCTCAATAGCTTTTATTGACTTGATTTAAAGTCTGTTATCCAAACTCCTAAAAAGAATTCTGCTTACAGTAACAGCAGCTGATACAGATTAATTGGAGACAGGTATTGTCCAGGAGAAAAAAAAAAAAAAAAAAGACTGTTTTGTCTACGTATACAGCAAAATTTGCCAAAAAATTATAAAATGGCATGTTGTTTTGGAAGATAAGGCCTTTACCTTTTGCATGGGTTCATATTCACTAAGGCAATATTAACATAATGATCCAAGACACATCAAAATAACATGTCAACAGGCCTTCTGATAATATTTGATTGCCCGGGAGGTGTCATTTTTGGAACAGGCTTAGCAGAAATAATTAAAACCAGAGACTGATTCAGAGAAACAACGTATTGTAGAATGTGTCTGTATGTCTTTAAATGCGCTATTTTGTTGCTTTTTAGAGGATGCCTTTGTGTTAAAATGGAAAAGTGACAGCATAACACTAACTGTTGTCCTGATCAAGTTATTTTCATTGTAGTCATAAATCTTTTTCTGCTTTGTATGAGACTAACATGCTTAGCATTTTTCTGGTTCATTGTTATCACTCTCCTTATTACTTAGGATCATAAAACTCACCTTACGTTATTTGAAGTTTCATCCTCTTCTGTGTTGGTACAAACTCATAATGTTAACACCATTGAAAGAGTAATATCTGTAATAGTAGCTCAGATGGAATTAATTTTTTTGTTGTTGATAAAATAACTCTCTGAAGAACAGTATTCATAGAGTAACTTCAGCACAGAGTAGTGATACCCAAGTTGTCTTAAACACAAGTGACCACCACAGTTACTGGAGTTGAGCTATATCAGTTGGAAGCCCAATGGAGTCTTTTGAAAACTCACATACACAAAGTAAAATAGCTTGACTGCTGTTGTGGGGAGGTAGTGCACAACATGAAAGTTCTGGTTTATTTTTGCTTTTAGTTCATAGTATCACTTCATATGTAATATACATGTCTCCATATTGCAGTTGATAGAATGGTTCTAACATAAAACCTACTTAATAGTGTTTAAAGATAGCCTGTATGCAATATAGTCTAATTGTTGCGTGTAACCCATGTGAGCAGTGAATGTTACTTAAATTTCAATCTGGTTTCTTTTTGGTTTTGAAGGTCCCGATGAAGTTGTGGGACCCGAAGGAATGGAAAAGTTCTGTGAAGACATCGGTGTTGAGCCTGAAAATGTAGGCTTCTTGCATGATACTAATAACAGTTTAAAAGAGAATATTGGATAAGATTAAGTTCTGTGTAAAACTCTTAACTTCAATAAGCAAAGAGTTGATCTCTTCCTGCTTTTAGGAGCTATTCTAAGATATTTCAGCTGAACACATCAATTATGTGTGGCTGGTGTGTGAGACTTTTTTGTTTGGTTTATTATTTTAATTTCATTTTCAGAATATTGATATTTCATTTTCAGAAAAATGAAATTAAAGATTGCACATAGCTGAATTATTAAATGGTAACAAATATAAAGTGCAGGCATGTACAACAATTGCTAGAATGTTTGAATGCTCAGAGTTTTGTTCTTGGACGTCTAGAAATCAGCCTTTTCTTACATACTGACTACTTTTTCTCCCCTTGTCTTTTTCTCCCTAGATTATTATGTTAGTTTTAGCCTGGAAACTAGAGGCTGAAAGCATGGGATTTTTTACCAAGGAAGAATGGTTAAAAGGAATGACCTCATTACAGTAAGAGTATTTTTACATATATAGTAGGATGTTCTAATTTTATGTTTCTACAAGCAACTTAATTATTCTTGCCCTCAGTTTCTTGTACATTGGCAATAAGACACAGAAACTCTTGCTTTTAGGTCTGGTCTGGGTCAACAGCTGGCAGTAGCTACTGTTCATCAAGTTGTGCATCTGATGAGTTCACTCAAATGCTAAAGTTCTGTCTAACCCTAGTAAGTCAGGATTTGGTGGCTTCTTTTTCTTACAAAATGTTAAAATACCATGCTAGTCAGCAGACACAAATAAGTAGATCTGGAAATACTCATAAGCATAGCTCAGCACTGATATTCTAGAAAGTTTTTATTGATTTCTAAGCTTTATAGATGAGGACTGCATCAATAATAGTTTTTGTTCTTAGTGTTATTTATTAGATGCATAACACTTTTCCAATTTATAAATAAACTTCTTGTTCCTTCTGTTTTATAAGAATTTTTGGTGAGATGCCCTCCCTAAAGAGGTTCGTTCTTTTGTGAAACTGATCAGCTTTTTGTGAGGCTTAGTTCAGTTGTCACTTTTTGTTCTTCATGAAACTACTTATGATACATAAATGTTTAACAGGTGACTTGTTATGACACTGAAATCAATATTAAAAATGTCAGGGAACTACTCCTACAGCTATGGCGTGGTGGGAAAGAGGGGGCTGATCTGACTCTTGGAGTTGGCACAGTTGCCCCATCGGTTGTGAATTGGTTTGGGAAATTGTATTGGGTAGATACCCTCTGGTTATTCAAGACTATGGAGTGAGGCCAGCCCAAATCTCTTGTGCAAATCTTACTTGATTTGGGACCAGCCTTCTGATGGATGCCTTAATTGTTTTGTGACTACCAGAAACTCATAAATTTAGTAAGAGCTGGAATGATTAAATTGCCTGAAATTCAGGACAACAAAGATTATATTCTGCGTACATACATTTTTAGATGTAGTGAATGGGTATAATTTGGTCACTTCTCTGAAGTACTTAATTTTTATGCCCAAATGGAAGCTCTCAAGAGTTAGCCAGTCTAGCAGATTGAAAGCACAAAGACTTATGAAATCAAGCACTTCTTCAAAACCAATATTACAGACTTTGTTTCTAATAATCTGCTGTGATTAGGAATCTTCTGCTTCTTTTAAGAACAGAACTGGTCATGCTGTAGGCTAAATGTGTTTTTGACAGAAAATATGGTATTGCTGTGCATTTTTGTATAAATAGACGTGATCAGAGCACTTGCCTAAGCCTAATCCTGTTAACCTCTATGTTTTGCTTCCCCTGGCTGTGGTCTAATAGCAGGCTGTGGACTAAGGAGCTGGATGAGGCAGTGACACTCACGTAAAGGAATTCAAGATTCTTTGGCTTAAAAAGAGAATATAAATCTGTAGACTTGTGCTGTTTGTGCTTACTGGGAGGGGAGGATCATATTATGAGATTCCATCTGGAATGGGGAAGTCCAGCTTCTCTTGAAAGGTTTGACAGAAGTTTTGAAGGAGAAGGATTTTACGCTCTTAAAGCAATAGACTATTACTACATTTTTGCACAGCATTTTAAAATTTTCTTTCGTGAAGAAACAACATTAAAATGCTTTAAAAGCCCAGAGTGTATTCTAAGTCAGAGTTAAATTACCGAATCCTTATTTCAAAATGTGAAATGTCACATAAGGTAATTGCATGAACAGGGTTGGGTGGAATTCAGCTACAAAGTAAGACACCTAAATGTGTGGTTTATATGCAAGAGCTGGATTTCTTAAACTTACTGCAGTCTTTGGAGATCTAGTCAATGTAGTGGAGCCTAGGGCAGTTTGCCCTAAGACCTAGTGACTGGTCACCTGAATTGCTCTTGCGGGTTGGTTGGCTAGACCTCTGTGAATGGCAACAACTAAAGTTTAGACACCTAAATCTAATTTACAGTCAGATGCCGGCATTTGAGTGCTGGAATCTTGAAGTGACATTCTTTTTGTGTGTGGTCTTGTGATATGCTGATGAAGTTTGTTCTTTAGAGAGGAGGAGAAAAATAAATATGTGTTAAGGTATACACTGTCAGAATTAAGGTGGATCAAACACTAAGTAGTAGCTTGTAAGACATAAACAACTTAAGCTGTGAAAGTGACGTTTCTATTGTATCATGTTGGTAGGGTGAATTCTGCCCTGTGTGTATATATATGAAATCTGGGTACCTGACTCTGTGTTGATCACCTGGAAGTCTTTTCATACTCAGCAGAGAGAAACAAGTACCTCTGTTGGGCAATTTATTTCAGCGGGTTTTAACACATTTTTAGGATTAAATGAATAGCCCTCAGGAAGTGACCTTTTATCTACATTTCCTTTAAAGCCATTGGAGGGTGAATAACTTAACATTGTGCATTTGACTTTATGTATCTGACTTAAAGCAGAAGCATACCCATGTATTTATCAACTGTAGTTACAAATTTGGTTATGAAATGAAGGTGAAGGAAAAAGGATTATGATTCATGATTTTATTAAACTCCACAAAAGTCATTGTTCAAACTAGGTAAATACAAAGAATTTCATGTGTAAGGAAGTGAGGTGTAAGCAGCTATATTGTCTTAGTACTTCACTGGCTATTTTTTTTTAACCTTAGAATTTGAGCCAAATTTTACATTAAAGCTCAGCTTTTGAAAATGCATGGCCAGGTGAAGGGGAGAGTGCCAAATTAGATTCCAACTGAGGGAAAGATAAGGTCATGGTCTCACATTTTTAGGTACAAGAGAAGCCACGGGAGAGAGGCAAGAGATCAGGTTTGTAACTTTGTGCTGTTTGTAGAATTATTAGTAAAACCAACATATTTGGGTTGATTTTAATTATAGCCTAATTAGCTGCTTTTCCAACAAGCTTTTTGCTTATTACCTTTCCTTCTGTTAATGCTTGTGAGGCTAACGCAAAGCATAGTGTAAACAATTTCTTTTTTTTATGCCAGTATAGCATTCAGTGTATACCAGAATCTAAACAATTTCTGGTCTCCAGAACTCTAAATCAGTTGACATAGTAAAACTATGGCATTGCCGGGGCAAAAGATGACCCTTTGCTCTCTTAAACCATTACTTCCTTGGACCTCTGTATGCTCCAGTTATAACATGGAACCTAAATTGCAGAAAATCCTGTTTCAGTGCTTGAAGAGAGTGGATGGACTACATGGATATCATTTCCTTTTGTCCATCTGGAGGGCTGGATGATGGCAGGGAACTCTTTTTGTAGATTAAAAGACATTCAAGCTACTTTATATACTACCATTAAATGCTTTTGGTTTAATGTTTATATACATCTTACTAATTTTTCTTTTTAGTAAAAGACAAGCATATGTAAATAATTATGAAATGTGAAACATTGGAATATCTGCATGGGAGTTATTGAATCATTACTCTGTCCATGTTAGCTATGCCTCAAATGAACTCTACCTCAATAGAAATCAAAATAGGACTGCTTTGTGGTGCTAATTTAAGTTTTGTTATCCTGATGTCAGGATGTGATGAGAATGTAGTAAGCTAATGTCTAGTTTTGTTGATCTTGAGGTAACCTTATTTAATGCTATCTTTCATTAAAGGCACTTCAAGAAATCACATCTTTTTCTAGTCTCTGTACAGGAGTTTGGTGTTAATTCACGTAGTGCTAATCAGAAGGTTGTTCTGACTGAAAAAAAACAAACTGTTAGGTATGGGTGACCTCAGTCATCTTGTTTATGGTGCAGTCACACAAGCAGCTGTATCTCTATAAAAGAGTAGTTTGACAGCTCCTTACCTCAATCGTGTGAAGAAAATCAGTGGCCGGGTGTGGAAATGCCTTAAATGGCTTTAACAGATAATATGTCCCTGCATTGGACTTCAGAGGGTGGTGCCTGCCTGTCTGAGCAGGATCCTTCTGACTGTTTGGTTTTAAATAGTTTGACAATAGCTCGAGTCTTGAGGCTTAATAATTGCATATTTTCATATCAACTTTTTCAAGAAAATCACTTCTGCATTAAAATATTAGTCAATAGTACAGTATGCAGTAACAGGAGTTTTACTTTGTACTTAAATTTATGATTATCTGAACAATTTTTTAAAATATTTTGTAAGAAATTTAAACATACTGAAATCTGTGTTTATCCATGGTATGGTAAATAATCTTAGTCAAATTATATTTGACAAAATGTGTGGTAAACACATTTTATTGTACTAATGACATATAAACTACTTAACAACGTGAGCATTTAATTAGGTGTTAAATAGGTGGATTTGTCCTCAGATGTAGAGGACAATATTATTGCAGTATGAAGATTTGAACATAGAAAGAAGAGAGATGAATATAAAATGAGATGCCTTTGTAGCATAGCATAATACTGGTTTAAGGGTTAAATGATAAAATACATAGACTAGTTAGATGGCTGAAGAAAAAAACTCTAATTTTATATTAAATCTACCAAAGCTCTTTTAACCAGATTCCTTTTCAAATTAATGCGTGGTTGATTGCAAAATATATTGGTTCTTGTCATCTGAACACACATCCTAATTGGCTAATAGTTTTATTTATTTAGCACTGATCTTGGCTGGGGCTCAGTGCTGCTTTAGGAAGATGCTGCTAGAGACAAGAAGTAACAAAAAGCTCCATCAGCTGGAATTGCTACGTTTCTCCTGTCGCAGACTGAGAGATGCAGGCGGACAGACAGACAGACATGCACGCACAGGCTGGCAGACCTGAGGAACAGGAAGTATCGGTGTGGGCAAAGCACAGCATCAAAGGACAGCATCTCAGCGACCTGCTGCGATACTCCCGAAGGGCCCTTGCTATGGGCTGCTGAGGCAGGGCCATAAGGAGCAGTTAAAGATGCAGATGTATTCTTGGAGAGGCAGGCTGCCAGAAAGGGGACACATTACCAAAGGAAGTATTTATGTACATCTGCATTTCTGAAAGTACTGCTTCTGTCATGTAGGATACAGGGCAAGGTGGAATTCTTGCTTTTTTTTTTTTTTGAATCATGGCAGCTGTTATTTTATAAGAGTAAAATGTGACATAATATAACTGTTCTTTTGAGTGAGTCTTTCCTGGAGGATTATCATATGTAAATTACGTTCTCCTCTGCCATTCTTGGTGAATATAACCCATTTTCTATTTGAAAAGAAAAGTCCTTGCCAAATAAAATAACATGGAGATCTTCTTTTCTGCCAAAAGGTTATTTTTGCTGAAGGGTTATCCTGTCAACTATCAGACCTGTACAGTCTCATACAACCTGTGAGTTTTCAGTTGAATGGCTACTGACTAATCCAGGTGACAGGCTTATCAGAGCTTGCATTTGTCGGTCATAAAACACAAATGTTTTGCAGAGTCCCTGCTCAATCCTGCCACTCATAATTATATAGTCTTGAAGTGTGTGGTTAGGGTTTGGTTTTTTCCAAAGAGATACAGCATAAAGCCCTTATTTACAGCTGGATTTTCTCATCTTAGTGCACACTGAATACTGTTCTCTCCAAACTTTCATAATGATTGAAAGATATGATAGTGCTGGGTATGAATATAACTTGCAGAGTATAGCATAAAAAGACTACTCTTTGATAAGTAAAGCAGAGACTTTGTACTATGTTGCTGATACATTTTACAAAAAACTTGCTTACAGGAGCTAGGCATTCATCATTTTGGTAAGCTGGAAATGTTGGGCATGTTCAGTGTTCTTTAAGTCACTTGTATAGTATTACTATTATACATCTGATGATTGCATTTTAGTGATTTTAAATTTTTATGTTTTCTGGCATTTTTTCATTGTCCAGATGTTTTGCTTGGAACTTCTAATGTCATTTGGTTTTCTTTATTTTAAGGTGCGACTGTACAGAAAAATTACAGAGTAAATTTGACTTCTTGCGGTCACAATTGAATGACATTTCATCCTTTAAGAATATCTACAGATATGCCTTTGATTTTGCAAGGGTAAGACTACTGGAATGTTAAAAGAAGGGTTTTGTTTTAATTGTTCAATGAGCTTGTACTTGAGTGGTTTTTGTGCTTTCTTTATTCAACCTTAGGATAAAGACCAGCGAAGTCTTGATATTGATACTGCAAAATCCATGTTAGCTCTTCTGCTTGGAAGAACTTGGCCACTGTTTTCAGTATTCTATCAATACCTGGAGGTACAAGTTTCCTTGACTTTCTGAATTATGGCATAGTAGTTGGGCTGTTCTGTGAAAAGATTTCAGGGTTTGTGTTGTTTTTCTCAATAATGTATCCACATTGCTCTCCTCTTGCTCAAGATGCTTATGAAACAGTGATGTTCTTGTATGCATCGCAGATCCTTTTCTCCCTCCCTGTGCCTCACTCCCCCTTCTCTTATCAAAGGCAACTAAAATTCTATCTTAATTAGACTATAAAGGTAAATTTAAAAGAAAATAATAGAGCCCCAGTAGTCTTTTCAGCTGCATCTGTCCTGAATTTCAAGTTTGCTTTGTGTAGATACAGTATGTAGGTACCCTGAGCTCTGTCTGTCTCTGGAAGATTGTGGTCAGCTCAGCTGCAAGTGACTTAGTAAGGTGGATGTGTGTAGGTTGTGGAGCATGCTAGGCTTGAAACTATTCCCTGGCTTCAAATCAATACTAACATTGCAAAGTAGATGTCCTTATGATCATACTGTATTGTACCCTGGAGAAAAGATTTTTGTAATTGTTCATTCTGGAAATTTATCTGAGCTAGGTATGCCTCACTTCAGGGCAAGATGAAAATTTATCAATTTCTGAAGCTTAAGAATGGTGACTTCCTGATTCCCTGCTATTTCAATTTTGCTCTGATCTTCCAAGAAACCATTTCATGTAGTTTCAGAACTATGAAATAAGTACATGAATCATAGTATCATAGAATGGTTTGGATTGGAAGAGACATTAAAGATCATCCAGTTCCAACCCCCCTGCCATGGGCTGGGACACCTTCCACTAGACCAGGTTGCTCAAAGCTCTGTCCAACCTGGCCTTGAACACTGCCAGGGAGGGGGCAGCCACAGCTTCTCTGGGCAGCCTGTTCCACTGTCTCACCACCCTCACAGGAAAGAATTTCTTCCTTGTATCTAATCTAAATCTTCTCTCAGTTTAAAACCATTACCCCTCATCCTATCATTATACTCCCTGGTAAAGAGTCCCTCCTCATCTTTTCTGTAGCCCACTTTAAGTACTGGAAGGCCACTATAAGATCTCCCTGGAGCCTTCTCTTCCACAGTCTGAGCAACCCCAACTCTGTCTGCTTGTCCTCATTAGAGAGGTGCTTCAGCTCCAGATCATCCTTGTGGCCCTCCTCTGGACTTGCTCGAGCAGGTCCATGTCCTTCTTATGTTGAGAGCCCCAGAGCTGGACACAGTACTCCAGGTGGGGTCTAACGAGAGCAGAGTAGAGGAGGAGAATCACCTCCCTTGACCTGCTGGCCACACTTCTCTTGACGCAGCCCAGGATGTGATTGGCTTTCATTGCTGGGTCATGTTGAGCTTCTTGTCAACCAACACCCCCAAGTCCTTCTCCACAGGGCTGCTCTCAATCCACTCATTGTCCAGCCTGTATTTGTGCTTGGGATTGCCTCGAACCATGTGCAGGACCTTGCACTTGGCCTTGTTGAACTTCAGGGTTCACAACAGGCCCACCTCTCCAGCCTGTCCAGGTCCCTCTGGATGGCACATCCCTTCCCTCCAGCGTGTCGACCCCACCACACAGCTTGGTGTTGTCGGCAAACTTGCTGAGGGTGCACTCAATCCCACTGTCCATGTCACCAGCGAAGATGTTAAACAGCACCGGTCCCAGTACCAACCCCTGAGGAACACCACTTGTGTAGTATTTTGAAAAATGGAAAACCAAGGATATAGTAGCTGTTGTTACCCATTAAATTGTTTGTTATGAACTGATTGAAGATAAAATGAGAGAGATGAGATGCAGTGTTACCAAATGTCATTTGATGTTTTAATGTTCTGAAATTATTTTCTGTAGCAATCAAAGTATAGAGTTATGAACAAGGATCAGTGGTACAATGTACTGGAGTTCAGCAGAACTGTCCATGCAGACCTTAGCAACTACGATGAAGATGGTGCATGTAAGTATTTGTAACATTTTGCTTATTCAACTATTATTTCAGTCTTTTCAATTTGCATAAAACAAATTTCTGTAACAGACCCAATACTGTGAGGTGTAAAATATTTCTTCTCCACCAATGCATAGTAAAACTGTCCTCATAACCATTCATCTTCAAACTGCAGATATTAATTGTAGTAGTATGCCGGGGTATGATGGTGTATCTGAGCCAAGTCATATTCAGTTCAGGATCTAGCAAAGCTGCTTGCTGCTTGAAACTACAGACTTGCAAATAGAATTATAAATGGCAAACTCTCATTTTGTACTAATATATAATAAGCTCTAGTTTAACTATGAAGTAGCCTAGGTTCTGGTGCTTGGGGCTCAACTCTCCACTTGACAGTCATTCATATTGTGACTGAATTGCATTAGGCATCCCATTTTGGTCTGTGTTCTAATTATGTGAAACTTTCAAAGCTCTAGGAAGAAGGAACTAGTTGGGCCAGTTTACAATGTAACCTTATTTTTGTGCTTTCAGTTCAGTGCACCTGTCAGGTGTCAGGAACACTTTTTTCCATAGTTCTAAATAGTGTTATTTGTGCACTTTTTGCCACCCTTGCATTGAAATTATTGTAATCATTTTGAATCTTAATAAGTATTTGATCATAGAATTGGCATGGATGTTACCTAGACCAGTAGTTTTAACCTTCATACTTTAAGAGATGTTTGAAAGACATTGGCAAATATAACTCCAAGTTTCATCCATTTGCAGGGCCTGTACTTCTGGATGAATTTGTTGAATGGCAAAAAGTTCGTCAAGCGTCATAGCAAGAATTCAAAAGAAAATGCAAAAGTTTTTTTGGTGCCCGCCTGTACACAAACTAATGAGAAAAACAAAGGATTGCATTTTCATTCTTAAGAAAGACTTTACAGTAATTTTTTTTCCTTTTTTAAGGAAATTTTCTTGTTACACGTGAAATGGGCATTGAACCACACCTCTTCTGAGACTGAAAGCTGGAGTTCTTGTTTTGAGTCTTATGTTTATAGCATTTATTTCAGTACAATAAAGATTCAGATTTGTGACAAAGGCCTAAAAGTGAAGAATGTCCCTTGAATGTGAGTGTGGTGTCTATTTTTAAAACCAAATCTTTAAGATTATCTTTCTCAGAAGTGCCCTTTGCTATGAATTTTTGAAGACCTTAAAAATACTTAACTGGCACTGTTGCTTGCTGATGGTATGACTGTCTTGTGTGACAAACGTTAGAAGGAATGACTGATTTTTGGAGCCCTGGTTGGGAGTGTGCTAATTTGCATATTAAGTATCGGTCATGGGTTGTGCCACAGTTTTCAGCTCCTGGTGGAGATAAAGGCCTTAAACTCTTACTTTTTTCTTTTTTCTTTTTTGTTCAGTACCCACCCAGTGGCATGGCATTTAATGGCAAGCCCTTTTAAAGCAGAAAGGTGTCAAGCATATGGCTGTACATGCAGAATGGCTGAAAACTAGTTGCCTGCACTGATGGTGAACACAGATACTCTTTGGTACAGTAAGGCAGCTTCAAATTTTTACTACAATTTAGACTTTGGATTGCTTTGTATGAAAAGTGCAATTTATATGTTAAAAGGGAAAGCTGGAAAGACTTGGTCTCAAGCTTTGCTTATTACGTGTTTTAGACTGGAAGCATTCACAACATGACTTTTTTTAATCTCCCTGGATGCTCTTCATACTGTAAGTCAGGAAGAGACTATTAAATCACCTACCATTGACCTGTATATAATAGGCTATTAATTTTTACCCTGTTACTCCATGTATTGAGTCCAATAACTACTGTGAGATTGCCCTTTCAGGCGCTCAGTATTTGTGGCAACCTTTACCTTCCTGCCCAGGAGGCCCAATGCCACCGTTGAGAAGGAAAGGGATTTTAATGAGTAAATGTGAGAAACCAAAACAGAATGAGAGAATGAAGCATTTGTAACTTCTACTTTATTATATAAATATATTATGTAGACTGTGATAATGCCATGAGACTCAGTCAGTGATCAAGGCCTCATTGTGCCAAATACTTCAACAGCTTGAAATAAGAATAGACAATGTAAGCTAGGCATGACTTGAAGATCTTTGCCTCAGGGAAATGACCTGTTTTGCACATCCCTTATTCAGACTAACAAGCATGAGTTTTCCTATCCTTAAGGAAAGCTTTATTCCCAAGATGAATTTTTTTTTTTTACAAGGAGGGGGAAAAAAAGGAAAAGGTGTGAGGAGAAATAATGAGAAGTGGGACAAACTAGTAGTGTGTGCCCATGCTACTGTTCTATTAGAGAGGACTGCTCTTGCAATTTACTCTCCAGACCTTCTTGCTGTGGGAAGCAATGCAGTGGTGGTCCATGGGCTGTTCTGCAAGTCACCTGATAGTGCAGTTGAAGCTTGGTTCTGCTCAAATGGAGGAAAAAAAAAAAAAAGGCATGGGGGGGGAACCAAACCAAACAGCAGTTGAGATACTGGGAGATCTGCTTGTACAGTGGCTAATGTCTGTGTGCATGCAAACGCATGCACTACAGCTGTTCTAAATATTTTTCCACCTTTTTTAAGGGAAGTACTTAATTTTGGACCTCGTGTAGGCTACAGCAGTTCTCTTCAATATGTTACAAGTTGACCATTTGCATTGCTGATAATTATGATTTCACTCATAACAGAGTGCCTTTCATTTGGAAATTGTCCTACCCTACAGAAAGTTAGTGCCAGAATGAGATTAACTTCAAGAGTCTCAAGATCTACTAGTAGATTAAGGTCCTAAAATGCACAGATAAACGTGAACCAATTATCTTAATGTCAAGGGAAGTACTGCTGTATACTGAATCTCTGCAGGGGCACTGATTTCTGAAATTCGCTACAATGACTCTCCTTGCTTAGTATGTTTAGACCCCATTATAACTGGGAAACTATCTTTCCAGAAGTTTTGAAACACCGGTTAGAAGATGAATATTTTATAGTGTGATTTAAAAAAAAAAAAAATCAACTTTTTTAGAAAACTGCAAACTTATGTATTCCACTTAAACCAGATGGTCCTAGAGGATGGTATTAGAGTCTAACAGTAGGAGTGATGCATCTGCCAATCCAAGGTGGTCAAGTACTTACCGTTAAGGTGTAAGACACTATGTGATGTATCATTTGTATCTCTGTTAAGGTTTTATCAGTATTCCTATAATAAATCCATGTTTCAGGGATTTATAACTTGGTTGTGTGTGTGATTGAAAATCATCAGTTACTGTAAAACTTTGACTGGGAATGAATGTATTTAAACTACTTAAAATCAATATAGTTTTTCAAATTTGAATAAAATAGGATTTTAAGTTATGTTTTTGTGCTCAAAACTGCAATCAGATTTATTGTTTAAATGTGAACTAATGGCTTGTACAGTTTCATTGTGAGCTGATCACTTTTATTAGCTGTCTCTTATTAAATCATCTTACAGCTTACTGTGGATAAGTGCCAAAAGCTGTTTATTTATTTTATTTTTTTAATTTTGTGCATGTCCACAAGCCAAAACTGCGTTCAGCTAAATGCTTTCTTTAGTCTTTGAACTTCAATTTTGCTTTGCTCAGGTGCATTTCAGTCTGTTGAATAAAAAAAGTGACACCTTATTTTCCAGTATTCTAAGATGAAAGTTCACAGGTGAAATATGCTGCCACAGTTATGACAAATAATAAAATCGAAGGTGAAATGTCTTCCAAAACTAAATCAGTGGTGTCTATCTTGATGTTATAAATTTCAGTTTAATCTCACGTTCATTTCTGATAGTAATTCTTCCTAACATAACTAATTTTTTTCTAGTTTTCTTAGACAACTAACAGTTTTAGTTTTCAAAATCCAAAAACGCCCACTTGTTCATGGAAAAAGCCATACTGGTAGATTGGAATGTAATATTTCTCCTATGTAAAAATGTGATCTTGAATTAAACAGTCATGTATGTTTACCTGTGTCTTTAACTGTATATGTAGTTTTGATGCAGTTTACCTTTACTGTTTAATTTACGTCTAATTCTTTACTACTGGGTGTAATTTCACGTTTCTATAGTGGGATCTGACTTTGGCCCCTGAGGTGACTGAGTGGGCCGCCAGGGGGCGCTGTGGTCCGTGTTCACAGTGTCCCGGCGCTCTCAGAGGCTTTGGGCTGATCTCTTGCTATTGACTGCACAAAAATTGCAAAAGGGACCATAAATTTAATGTTTCTGATGTTTTGTTCATTTTTTTAAGCTAGTGAACAGTTCTTTCAATGTACAAACTTGTACAGGTTTAGCTTTGTTAAGTATGATGAATAAAATGGTATGTAATAGGGCAGAAAACTTGTTTTTTTGTCATGCTGCCTCTTTTTTAGTTTTTTCTTTTGTGTATGTGTAACTGTTCTTAAAATCACTGAGAAACTTAATTCCAGCAAGATGGATCAGTCTAACTTCTAACTTAACCTTACTGAATTTCTTTGCTTTTATGGGCACATACAGAAAATAGAACTCAACTGAGAGCAACAGCAAACACCGTTCTTGATTATACTCCGTGTTACTAGGTGCTGGTAGAACATAATGGCCCTGATAATTAACTGTCATGAATTATTCATTGGCGAACACTGTTCCAACAACCTCTTGCAATGCATATCAATGAAAAGAGAATGAGCGTTTCTGTCTTCCCAGGACGATTCTCCGATTCTCCGTCTGCGCACCTGTTTTTACTAAAGAACTTGGTGTTTTCTAGTGTACTCTCCCATAGGGTCTTTCAGAGCCCATTACAGAAAGGACCAAAGTCAGCATCCCATCAAATGTTTGAGATAGTGACACTGTTTTCCTTGCATACACAGCTTGTTCCATTCCTGACACTTTCTGGTTGTTGAGGTCTGATGCCTTACCTGCCTCAGGACTGTCTTTTCTCCCAAAGATCATCAGTCTCTTTCAGACCTACGGCAATGCCCGTTTGTTGTCTCTACAGTTCCGTTTTATCTTCTTTTGATAATGAAGTTCCCAATGCTCTCCTGAGTCAGTAGGATGTTTAGAGGTATGCAGACCAGGCATCTCATATTTATATCTACAAATGATAGCAACAGTTCTGTTCCTTCTCTTTACCCTTGTCTTCTGTATCATCATTCTGTATTTCTGTCTCTGTGGGAAAGGACACCCTAGTGTTAGGCAGGCATATTAAAGACTCTGTACTACAAGATGATGTTATCTAGTCTTATCTTAATTTTTATTTTAAACCACTGCTGGGCTTGTCACCAAAATGAAATTAGTTCTTCAGATTTGTATATCACTTCGTCCAGATTCTAAAATTTAACCTTGTTCCTGTTTTTGTCTTAGCTACTCAGACTATGGCATTCCCTGTATATTGGGATCTTCTTAGGTTTTTCTCCCTGAGTAGTAACTGACCATAATAACAATGACAGAAGATGTAAGTTATTGAATTTGTCTGAATAGGGCAGATTTTTATCTTAATGAGACAAGTACTATTTCTTAATCCAAGTCAGTTCCAACACATTTCTATTGAATGACTTGCTACCTTATAAATTATTAAAATGTTATGGTTGTGGCTTGTTCCTCTAGAAACTGTGCCTAATGATAAAGATCCTTTAAGCACAACATTTTTCAGCTTCTTGAATTAAACTTCTTCCCTAATTTGGACAATTGAAGAAAAATCACTCTGTGTTTCAGGGGTTTTGTTCATGTATGTATTTTTATCAGCTCATTAGTGAATTAATGCTGATTATAAAATAATTTAAAGGTATTTCCAGCTGATTTAAATTCTAGCTAATATACAACTTAGTTTTTTCATTGTTTTCATAATTACTTGTTTTCACTGTTCATTTTATGATAGTGAATTAAAGGGCTAGAACATAGTATTGCCAGCTAGTTTAATTTTTTTTTCTGATAATAGCTCTGAGGTGATTCTTTTTAATTTTTTTAATATTAGAATATTTCAGGAAGGTTTACTGTGCCTATTGTAGTAATTTAAATTACAATAAAATGAAATGGTAGATGTGACTTGTAGCATGCCAGCTATTATAAGCTTAATGTGAAATTATTTTTTGCATTCCAAATCAGTTAACTCTCAATAAGTTTTTCTAATGAAGGAGGAAATATCCTATGATGTAATGCCTCTTAATAATTAAAACTTACAAAAATTATCACAAACTTCAACAGCTTCAGTTGAATATGAATATCTCATACTTCAGTTTGAACATGGTAAAAGTGGTAGTCAGGACACCTGAATGAATGATTCAGAATACATCTGAAATAAATCATTATTAATCCATGAGAAATATAATCACTTTAATTTTTTGTGGATTACAGCAACAATAGGAAGAGGAACATTAGTTATATAAAAATTAGGTCCTCTGCATACCTGTCACTTGCTTTTGAGTTATGCTTTTGTGTAGTGGTTTGATGAAGTGGTTCTACTTGCATGGATCTACAAAACAAAACAAACGGTTTCTTCCCTCATGTGTGTTTGATTTTTGCATCAGGGCTGAGTAGTAATACAAAGCAAAGACCAGTGCTGGAGTTCCAAGGGCTGGGCAGGTCGTGACACTGTGATTTTGCCACGATGTGAAACAGAAATATTCATGGAACACAAGGGAAAGAAGAGGAAATATATCTGAAAATAAAATACAGTGATACCCTACCATTTTTCCCTTTATTTCCATGCTTATTTGTTTAACCAGAGGAATGTTCTGTCCCTATTTCAGACTTGTAGTCTGTATACATGCACACACACTTTTATATATAAAAATAAATATATTAATATTTCCCATCTGGTGTTCAACTTGGTGGAAACTGCCCAGAGAGGGTTTGAAGGTGAAAGGAGCATTAGAAAGGAGGTTCCGTTCTCCTCAGCTTTGCTACAGCATATGTACATTTTTAAGGCTGTGGAGATGGCTGGTCACTTTTGTCCTATGCAAATTTTCCTCAATGGTGGTTTTTCTGCATTTGAATGGTTCTGTCCTAGCACCCAGTTTGAAGTTTTGATAGGGAAATGCTGTTTTCTCCCTGAATCTTCAGTAGGCTTATTCAGGAGCCATTGCTTTCAGTTATATGGTTTGGGTTTGGAGGTTCCCCCCCCATGATAATTACTGGTCTACAGAATGAATACTCTACTGTGGAAAAATGTCCTGGTCAAGTTGGAGACACCAAACCTAACAATGTTCATGGGAAGACAGTAATTATTACTGACTTGGTTCACTTGTGTGAACCACCAGGATATTTATGTGCCAAGGCCTATTCTTTGCCAGTGTTTCTGACTTTTTTTGTTTATGGAACTGTGATTTTTAGGTCATGTTTTAAATCACACAGCTGTGCCTATGCTGTACAACTGAGTATATGCTGTACTGAAGTTCATTACAATGTGTAATTCTTAAATGAAACGCCTATGACTTTAACGATGTAAGGTGTTATAGTTTGTGGAGCTTCATATATTTTTGCAACATAGTGAGTATGATGCATAGCTCAATGGAAAATCACTGGTTTCTGAAGTCATGGGGAAGTATCTTGTCAGTAGCTGTTTATAAGCAGTGAATAAGCTTCAAAACAGTTTCATTTGCTATTTTATTTTTTGATGCTCATTCTAATTTCTTAAAGGATCACTCTTCATGGGAGAACATGTTTATAGTCCTTGTTTAATAACAAAGAATATTATTTTTCTATTAATTTTAGAGTTGGGGGGGCAGCTAGTGTACTAGCATGTAAGGCCTCAATTTCATTGTACTAGGTACTGTGTTGTTAATGAAATTTTTGTCCCAACCTAATGACATTACTGTTCTACAAATAAATACTGTGCTTATGCTTGGTATAGTGCTTGTCTTTTAACCAGAACACTCCTGCAATCATAAAACTAAATATTTTTCTATATAAGTATGTCATCTATAGTTGCTCAATATTCCTTAAAAATGTAATTAAACTAAGAACTTGTTTTCTAGTATTAATGTTACCAATGCAAAAGCAAATTACCTCATTTGCATTTATTACTTTGTTTGTATGTTTCTTGAATGTTTTGGCCTTCTTTACCTCAAAGATTTGATTCGTGTTAGCATAGTTTGAGCTGACCAGTGATGATTCTAGTCAAGCTGTATGATTATTTTTGTTAAATTTTGTCCTTTGGAAGTAAATAACAGGGGCCCAGTTCTCCAAACATGCTTAAGATTTCATCCTTACAGAAATTAGGTTGCTAATGATTGGCAAGATGTTTATTTTAGGCCCTTCTATCTTAGGTTTTGTAATGGTTCTGCCATCTCTGAAATAGTGGCTGTCTTAACTACAACAGAAGCAGTAAATACTGATTACAAAGTTTCTGCTGCTTTGAAATACCAGGTGGAAGATAGAGGAAGCGCTCACGTTGAGGTTGGATTGCAGGACAAATTTATGTGTACATCACTTGGCTACAGCTTGAAACAGGTGTGAAGTTGGCTGTATTTCTTTTAAGTTCTTTTTGTTATACTGCAGTGAGAATTACAAGATTGCCACGCTACATTATGCAACGTCTTTGTAGATTTAGAAATGGTGAGGCATAGTAAGGCACAGAGAAATAGAAGGAAGTGTCAGTGTCTGAGATACTTAGCTTTTGGCTGGTATAGTGTGCATTATGCAAACAAAATTAGCTGGTCTAAATTTTCAGTCTTTGGAGGTTTCCTTATGCAGATGCTTATGCTACACAGAGGGTCTGCTTTTAAGAAGATTGGAATATCAAAAAACGTTGGCACTTTTCCTTTGCAACAATGTAACCCCTTGATAGTATTCTGGTGGCCGCCAGGAAGAGGAAACCATTTAGTTGCTGGATGTTTCCCAATTGTAAGAGAGTCCACGGGAGACACAGGACCAGTGGACTCCTATTCTACTCTTGCACATTTGTTAGAGATGTCATGCTGGACATCAGGAGCAGATGCTTTTTGGCTGTCCCCAGCCACATGTGACACCCCAGAGACAATCAGCTTCTGACAGATTTGATCTGGAGTAAGGAATTGGTAAGTGATTCTCCTAACAAAAGTTTTCTGAACATCTATGTGTTATGAAAATGTGACACACCAATGCTTGGTAGCTAATTTGAAAGGAAAAACATTACAACAGCCATTTCAAATCTAAACGAAGCAGGACTAGGTTTAACCAGCTTTAAGAGATTTCATTTGTGGGCTGAAATTGCCTTTTTGCAGTTCAGAAAGCCTGAAGTTACTTTGGTTTTGCTGAGTTAGCTCTATAGAGTTTCAGCTGGAAATATTACTATGCAACACACAATGCATTTTGTAAACAAGGAAGTGATGATGGTTTTACATAACAATGTAGTGCCAGTAAAATAAGGTTGGGAATAGATAGAATTTCTGGACATAAAAACATATCTTTTGTTATCAAAGGATGGGTTACATGGTTGCTTTGTTTAACACTGTTAATCTGGTTTTAGAAGGACTTTGTACATCCCTCCATTGAATTGAATTTTGCAAATGCTCAGCAGCGTGAATAAGAGTTGCACTGGTGTGTCCTTTGAAATCAATGAGTCGATGTTTTATGTCCCACCAACACACAGGTGAGCAACTGATACTAACCAAAATTTTAGAGCAGCAGTGTATAAATGGACATAGGGATTCACATGTAACTATTTTCTTCTGCTCTTCCATTGCTAATGGTAAAGCTGGCGGTATTATCCATGCCAGTGGCAGCACTGCACTAGGAGTGCAGCAGTGGAAAGCTTCCTGCCAGCTAAGCACCAGCATTGTTCTTCCAGCCACTTGTGCAGGCTTGGCAGTAAGCACAGAGATGCAGACCATCACAGCCAGACAACTGGAGATCTCTGAGGCATGTCATGGAAGATAATGTAAGGTTGTCTGTACTATACCTCAGTCACAGTGACTGCAGCCCAGAGATGCTGACTAGTTCTGGGAACAGCTCTCCAGTGCATGTGGTTCCATTTCTAAAGGATTTATGAATTGGTTCCTGTTAAAACATGATTAGATAACTTTATCTGACCATTTTATTATTATTCCAAAGATACTAAATAGATGGTTTGAGTGTTTTTGAATGTTGATATACATGCTAAGCACATCAATACTAGAAGATACTCAGTTTGAAGATCTCACGCTAAGCAAACTTAGTAAATATAGCCAAAAGTCTGATAAATCTGCAACACACTTTGAGGTAAGATGTGTTTTCATCATCTAAAAGTATGTTTTCTGTTTGTATAAGATAGAACTTTATATACACAGAAGAACACAATCAGGTTTGTGCTAAAGGTTACTATATTTTGAACTTAGATGAGCACTGACAGAATGTCTGTCATGTATTGATCTAAAAGCACTTTATTCACTGCGCACAGTATTGTAGCTAGAAAATTATTTTCCACTTAATAGGCTTATGTGCCAGAGGTTACAGGGCAAGTGTGGTGGTTTAGCCCCTGCCGGCGTCTGAGACCACGCGGCCGCTGCCCCTCCCCCACAAAGGGAGTGAAATACAAAGCCCCAAGACTGAAATAAGGAAAGGTTTAATACAACAGTGCAATAGCAACACAACAAACAACAACAATAACAATAACAGTAATAGTGATAGCAATGAACAGAGCAAAATAGCTACCAAATACAGCAGTGAGAAGCACAATGTACAAAACCACGAGTGCACCGCGCTCCCGCGCCAGGAAAATGTGACCTGCCAGGATGTGACGTCCTCATGGTATCTGAATAACCCGGCTAGAGCTCCCCCCCCACTGCTGGGGAAACTTAACCCTATCCTGGTTAAACCAGGACAGCAAGTCACTGTCATACTGGGAGCCTGTACTGCTCACCAGCTTTACTAACCTTTACAGTCTTGCCAAAACATCTATGGGTTTTATGTCTGTGGGAAGGAGAAATTAATGGACTTTGATCCAGTTGTATGGGTGGAATTAGTGCTGCACATGCATCTACTATTCTTTAGCCCTCATCACCATTCAACATGATTTTACGTAAGGATAGACTAGCAATTTTGGCTAGGAATTTGTTTATCAGCCTATCTTTTCAACAAGCAGAGGAGAGCTTTACATCTTCTATATTTCCCAGTACAGTTTGCCCCCAAATTGTACGTGCTTAATGTGGTTACTAAATGTTCCTTATTGGTACAAACATTGCCAGTTGTTTGCTGTTTATGACCAAACCATAGTGAATTAGCAATATGTTAAAAAAGGAAATTTACAATTTTATGCAAACACAACCTTACACAAGTTTGTAGACAAAGTGTAGAAATGACACCCACAGAGAAATCCATGGTCCCCACAATGAATGTTGTAAACATCTTGGAGAAGTTATGCCTGTATAGTTAAAATTACAATAATGTTTTTCTCCCTAGTTTCAATAAAAGACGTCAGAGGATCAATCGTCTTTCAAGGAAATATTTCAGTTAGACTGCTATCAAAGTCAAATGTTTCTGTTTCATCCGAATTACACCTTGGATCTAATTTTTCTCAATTTTTCTCTCATAAAGAATCCAATGTAAAAAAGGTTGTACAAAACAAGAACAAAGTAACCGTTTCTCACCTAGGTAACATGATTAAATCTAACTGAAAATCTGCTACATATAGTTCAAGCAAAGTCATACGATGCAAGAGACTGAGAGCAGAAAGTATTAATAATTCGGTATTTGGAAGAATATTGAAACAGTAGGTTTCTAGCTACAGCAAGTAAAAAAAAAAATCCCACCAAAAATTTTGAAGTAAGACTCTACATTATAAATGTGTTAAAGTATTGCAGGCTCTCACCCGTGGCATTGACTTTGAACAATTATTTCAAAATTTTTTTAAAAAATGAAATGAGAGACATGTTAAGCTGAACCAAAATGGAAGGTTTTGTTTTGAAATAACGGCTTTCCCTCTTTTTAAACTACGATTTCAAAATTTGTGCAAAGAATGGTGTTTTTTTCAGTCTGAATGTATTACAAAAGACATTAATTAGGTTTAATACAACTATGTTGCCTTCTACAATGGGCCTTTATTTTGTCTGCCATCAGTGCAACCCACTATTATGAACAAATTAAAAATAACCGTCTCCCTACTCTCCTATTTTTGACTTGAAGGAGAATGTGCCTTTGTTTAGAATGCTGAAATATAATAGGTTATTTTCAGGTTTAACCCAGAGGGAGGATTTGGAACTTTAAACAGTGTACCTTAGCAAGTTGACTTTTAGGTAAATCTAACCAGAAAATTTGCAGTGAATGCTCATCTGCTGATTAAACAATGTGCATTTAGCAAACATCTTGCATATACTGCAGTACAGCAGCACAATTTGCCTGTTTGTGTTTTTTAAATTAAGATTAATTTCATTAACAATTAGATTCACACCTAAATTCTGATTCACAGAATCTCTTTAATGGGACAAGAGTCCATCTGTCTTTAGGACTGTGTCCTTGCAAAATACCTAGAAAATGAGTGATGACTAGCAAGAGTCCTGCTATACCCTCCAAGAAGACAGTGTCAGAGACTTACCAGTAGGGCTAAGACTTTAAAACACTATTTTCAAAAGAGATCTGGGAATGCTATCTTTAGGTTATCATGGACATGCAGGTATACCTAAAATCACAGATACAGGAATACACTTGGTGCAATATTCTTAAAGTCTACTTCTAAATGTGTTAATGCAACACATGCACAAAGCACAGCTAACTGTGCAATTAATATGGGAAAGAGAAAGAAATACGGCTCAGAGAGGTTCTGCAGAGTGGGGTTACTATTGAGAAGGAGTAGCTTTGCATAAACATTGGACTTTTTGGTTGCAACTCAAGGAGAAAAGGAGAGTTTACAGCCTTTGGAGAAAGGGGCTAGCCACTCACAGTGATTACAAAGAGGCTGTGAGGCTATGCAGGGCGGAAATCAGGAGGTCCAAAGCCCAGCTGGAAATTAATCTGGCTTCAGCAATCAAAGATAACAAGAAATGTTTCTATAAGTATGTCAATAGCAAAAGAAAGACCAGGGAGAGTCTCCATCCCCTGCTAGATGCTGAAGGAAACTTGGTAGCAAGTGATCAGGAGAAGGCTGAGGTACTTAATACCTTCTTTGCGTCAGTCTTTAATAACAAGACTAGTTGTATTGAGGGAATCCAGCCCCCTCAGCCAGATGATAGAGACTGGGAGAACAACCCCCCCACAATCCAGGAGAGAGTCAGTGACCTGCTGCATCACATAGACACACACAAGTCTATGGGACCGGATGGGATACACCCGAGGGTGCTGAAGGAGCTGGCTGGGGTGCTCGCCAAGCTACTTTCCATCATTTACCAGCAGTCCTGGCTGACCGGGGAGGTCCCGACAGATTGGAAATTGGCCAATGTGACGCCCATCTATAAGAACAGTTGGAAGGATGATCTGGGAAATTATAGGCCTGTCAGCTTGACTTCAGTGCCCGGGAAGCTGATGGAGCAGCTCATCCTGAGTACCATCTTACAACACATGCAGGACAATCAGGGGATCAGGCCCAGTCAGCATGGGTTTATGAAAGGCAGGTCCTGCTTGACAAACCTGATCTCCTTCTACGACAGAGTGGCCTGCTTATTGGATGAGGGAAAGGCTGTGGATGTTGTCTACCTTGACTTTAGTAAGGCCTTTGACACCATTTCCCACAGCATTCTCCTGGCGAAACTGGCTGCTCGAGGCTTAAATGATTGCACACTTTGCTGGGTAAAAAACTGGCTGGATGGCCGGGCCCAAAGAGTTGTGGTGTATGGAGTTAAATCCAGTTGGAGGCCGGTTACGAGTGGTTTCCCCCAGGGCTTGGTTTTGGGGCCACTCCTGTTTAACATCTTTATTGATGATCTAGATGAGGGGATCGAGTGTACCCTCAGTAAGTTTGCAGACGACACCAAGTTGGGTGGGAGTGTTGATCTGCTCGAGGGTAGGGAGGCTCTGCAGAGGGATCTGGACAGGCTGGAGCAATGGGCTAAGGCCAACTGTATGAGCTTCAATAAGGCCAAATGCCGGGTGCTGCACTTGGGCCACAACAACCCCCAGCAGCGCTACAGGCTTGGGGAGGAGTGGCTGGAGAGCTGCCAGTCAGAGAGGGACCTGGGGGTGTTGATTGACAGCTGGCTGAACATGAGCCAGCAGTGTGCCCAGGTGGCCAAGAAGGCCAATGGCATCCTGGCTTGTATCAGAAATAGCGTGGCCAGCAGGGACAGGGAAGTGATCTTACCCCTGTACTCGGCACTGGTGAGGCCGCACCTCGATTCCTGTGTTCAGTTTTGGGCCCCTCACTACAAAAAGGACATTGAATGACTCGAGCGTGTCCAGAGAAGGGCAACGAAGCTGGTGAAGGGTCTGGAGCACATGTCGTACGAGGAGCAGCTGAGGGAACTGGGGTTGTTTAGTCTGGAGAAGAGGAGGCTGAGGGGAGACCTCATCACCCTCTACAACTACCTGAAAGGAGGTTGCAGAGAGCTGGGGATGAGTCTCTTTAACCAAGTAACAAGCGATAGGACAAGAGGGAATGGCCTCAAGTTGCGCCAGGGAAGGTTTAGACTAGATGTCAAGAAGTATTTCTTTACAGAACGGGTTATTAGGCAGTGGAATGGATTGCCCAGGGAGGTGTTAGAGTCCCCATCCCTGGAGGTGTTTAAGGGTAGGGTCGACATAGCGCTGAGAGATATGGTGTAGATGGGAACTGGCAGTGTTAGGTTAATGGTTGGACTAGATGATCTTCAAGGTCCTTTCCAACCTAGTTGATTCTGTGATTCTGTGATTCTGTGACTATACCCACATAGAAATCCTTTAAAAGAACAAAGGAAGAAAATACTACTTCACAGTCTTTACAACCATGTGATTTTAACACCTATTTCTAGCTCTTTAAATAGGTAAATTTACATCATTGTAGAGTCCTGTAGAACTCCATGTAATGGATGGAGGCAGATCTGCAGAGCGCTGTGCTAGTGCAAAAGTGGTGGTTTCTTATACCCTTGAAGTGAACCTTGAAATTCTCTGCATATCTAAGAAATGAAGCTCCTTGTTTCTTCCTATAGTTATTGGTGTGCAAGGTGTGTTAGGGAGGTCCTGAGAACACAGTTATCTCAGCTGACATTGCCATCTGCAGCAGGATTAGGAGCCAGCATCTAGATCGACCCAAGCCTTTAGGCATACTTTGGATACCTATGTGCAATCTCTAACCTTAGAGGTGACTAGAGCTCTAATGGGCCCAGGCTTCTGCTGCTTCCCAAGGTGTTCAAATACTTGCTGATGGGTGTCTCCAGAACTGCTGCATTTGACATTTTTGAGCAAGTGGATGTCTAGATCATGTCTGAGCTCTCTAGCAGTTCAGAGATTTGGCACCTGTTTTGCTTCTGAGCAAAATGGGAGGCATCACTGATTACACCTAATTGTTTGAGCCACACACAAAAGACAGTCACTAACAGCTACTGGTCTTTTTGTCCAGTAGCTTAGTAAGCTTGCATGACTTTTAGGAAAACTCAGATAAATGTTATAAACTTAAATATTCATTTTAGTAGGGTTTGGATTTCTGATGAGTGCCCTCTCTACCAAAGGGAGTGTAGGCACAGTCTAAATTGACTCCAAATTCTCTTAAAATCACTTTTGACTTTGACTTCTCAGTTATACAGAAGAAATAAGGTTTATAACCGAACATATTCAGTGTAGGCTGTCAGCTGAGTAAACAGGTTGGATGTGAATCAGAGACAGTGAATGAGTTCATCAGATTATTGGAAGCTTGAGCAGATGGGTCACTGGCCATTTCCGGTGGGAGATGGCATCACTAGCTATCCTGCAACCAAACCTAAGCAGGGGATGCAGGATCAGCTCTGGTACAGAAGAGCAAGCTACTAAAACTACTTTGTTCAGCACTTGGAATTTCCTTGGAGATTTGGCCCAATCCATTTCAGTTTAATGTCATTCGTGAAGTGCATGCCCAAGGCCTGCAGACATTCAGAAACTGTAATAAAAATGGAATTAACATATTAAAGGAACTGTCACAGGTAGGAGAATGCACGGAGAAGTTGGGCCATCAGGGAGAATGACATGATGCTTTCAACAACAGTAAAAAGTGCGATCAAACATGTTTCCTTTTCCGTTCATCATTTTTTATTGTCCCTTGCATTTTTTTTTTCTATTTTAGGAGACATACAGACATAGAAGACTTTTAAGAACTGTTACTTTTTTTTTCCTATGGTTTGTAGAAAAACAGAGTAAAACAAAAATGGGAGATATTACTTCACATGAATCACATCTACACAGCCCACTTCTGCTGCTCAGACTAGCCTATTTTGGGCTAGGTTGGGTTTCTTAACACTGCTGCAGAGTGAATGTTACTTAAGTGTGAAGTTTACTTGCTATCTATGTAGGACAAAGTGTTAAATGCTCCTATGGCTTCACCTGATATCTATAAAAAGAGCTGATTTCAAAGAAAATCCTAAATTTGCTTTCCTCTATAATTTGAAAAATCTAACGAGCATTTCACTTGTGAAGCTTCACAATAAATAAAAAATACAAATAATTTGTCCTCTGAAACAGTAGTAGTTCCTTTATCTCATTCAGATTTTTCTTTCTAAAGTAACCTCGTTATTAGAAAGGACCTTACTTTTCTGTTCAGAAGGTGAGTTTTTCCATTGTTAAAGGGACCACTGCACATGGACCAGGTAGGTCAGGATCCCTGCACAGATTGTTTGGGCCAGAGTTATTGTCCCAGCTATAGGGTAAAGGGAGATCATAAAAGTTTTGTTCTTGAGGGCAATGGCATGTTCATGGCATGATCTGGAGGGAATTTTTCACCTTCTGTTTCTATATCCTTTTGTTCCTGTGGAAACCACCTTCACAACCTCATCTGAAGTGGACTCGATGCCAGAAAGGTCATAAAAGTTTTTAAGTAAAAAATTAAATTAATAATTCATTTGGAGATGCTTGCTGACAACTTAAAATGTTTAATATTTTTCCCAGCCTTGATGTGTCACTGATGTACCGCATCAGTCTTTGTTTTGACTAAGCATTATGTAATGGGAAGTGTTGTTTATAGCACACCAGCGCTATGACAGGCAAGCCCAGAAAACTCAGAAGGCTGTGGTTCCCTGGGAAATTTTGAAAGGAGACTTCTATTGCTAATGCTGCAAAATGTATATCATTTAATAGTGTGTTCTATTAATTTTCTAATGTGTATTCTTTATTACCTAATATGCACCTCTCTTGTGAGAAAGATGCTGTTTTCTATTCCTTGTTCTGGAACTGAGGCTTTGATTCAGAAGTGATAGTGTAACATCATGTGGCCCATGCAATTTAGAAATAAACTAGAATCACATTAGTCCTGCCGTGTCTTAGAAAACCCCTCATCGTTGAATGTGGTAGTACCTACTTGGGTGCTGCACAATTTTATTAAGTATTCTTTTGGTAGCTGCTAACTTTTTCACTTCAGGAGTGGATGATGTCTGTATACAACTTGGTTACAAGAGTGTTGTTTTAAGAAAGACCAGTTACACGCAAATTACTATCTCTAACAAGGCTGTGATTTGTTATTCAGCATTATCCCTTCCTGAATTATAAGTATTTTTTTGTTTAAGAATGAATATAGTTGCAAGCCTAAACAAATATAGAAATATTTTATATGCATTTGGTCATTTTGCTTCAAAGTAAAAAGTTGATGTATTGGCACTCTATGCTACCAAACTTTGACCTTACTTATTCTGCTCTGACCTATTTTTTCCATCAACCAAGTGTCTGTTCCTCCTTCCTGTCCAACTTTTGTCTGCTATTCCTTCCCTCTTTTAATCAAGACTTACTTTGAGTCCTGCAGCTGAGACCCAGGTAAGTTCATCTATTGGTGGTGCCCATTTTCTTCATTTAAACCCTGTATGAAATTCTTCCATTGATCCCAGAGGGTCCAGACTGCTGTGGTGAGTTAGTAAGCTTGGACACCTTCAGAACTTTAACCGTAAAAATAGCCATAACTTGTCTAGACCACTAGGAAACACTGAAGCTATACTGTCCTTTGCTAAATATTATCTGTCTCAAAACCATGAACTTCATGGGTTTTTTTTTTTATGATGTCTTCATTTGTGCACATAATTTGCTTCTGTGAGTGGGTCAAATACACTTTAAGGACAGGAGCAACCAAAATAACTACCGCGTTTTAACCGCTGGATAACACAGCAATAGTTTTACCTAGTGATTCAAGCTATGGAGGTAGTTACTCTTTTACCTAGTTCTCCAACAGCAGTAACCGATGCTAAATCGATTTTTTTCATATTGGAACAGCGTTGAAGTGCTGTGAACGTTTTCAATAAACTCATTTTTCCACTGTAAGAAACAATAAAATTATAATAACAGCGGAAAGAACCTGGAGCGGCCTCCTCCCCGCGCAGGCTGGCGAGCGGCAGCCCGGAGCCCTGAGCGGCGGCGGCGAGCGGCGCTGCCGAGATGGCGACGGGCCGCCAGGGGGCGCGCCCTGCCCGCGGAGTGACGGGCCCGCTGTGACGTCACCCGGTGCCGGCGGAAGGGCCCCGGCGGAAGGGCCCCGGTGCCGCCGGCGGGCTGTGCGCTGGGTGCTGGGCTGGGGCGGGTTGGTGCGAGTCTGAACGGGGAATGAGCGTAGCAAAGGTAGGCACGGCAAGGCGAGGAGTCTGCTGCTGTGCTTGTTGTGGTATTTATTGCAGAGCAAGGACAAAATGAACGAAAACAGCCTTTGAAATAACGTTTACGTGTAGGACAAGCATTGCTACAGCGTCTAACTGAGTTACTGGATTAAGTCGTTTTGAAATGTGATCTAGAGACAGGGAATTTAGAACCACGTGAAAGCATCTGCTTAGCCAGCAGGGACAGGGAAGTGATCTTACCCCTGTACTCGGCACTGGTGAGGCCACACCTCGATTACTGTGTTCGGTTTTGGGCCCCTCACTACAAAAAGGACATTGAATTACTCGAGCGTGTCCAGAGAAGGGCAACGAAGCTGGTGAAGGGTCTGGAGCACATGTCGTACGAGGAGCGGCTGAGGGGACTGGGGGTGTTTAGTCTGGAGAAGAGGAGGCTGAGGGGAGACCTCATCGCCCTCTACAACTCCCTGAAAGGAGGTTGCAGAGAGCTGGGGATGAGTCTCTTTAACCAAGTAACAAGCGACAGGACAAGAGGGAATGGCCTCAAGTTGCGCCAAGGAAGGTTCAGACTGGATATTAGGAAGTATTTCTTTACAGAACGGGTTGTTAGGTGTTGAAATGGGCTGCCCAGGGAGGTGGTGGAGTCCCCATCCCTGGAGGTGTTTAAGAGTCGGGTCAACATAGCACTTAGGGATCTGGTGTAGTTGGGATCTGTCAGTGCTAGGTTAACGGTTGGACTAGATGATCTTCAAGGTCTTTTCCAACCTAGATGATTCTGTGATTCTGGTAAACCTCATTATATAAGCCAGCGTTATGGTTTCTTTGGTTTTATGGTTTACTCAAGGATATGGATAAGGTGAATCTGTATCATTTTTGCTGTTTCAAGTGTATAGCCTTGACTGAAAGTTATCAGAAAGTAGTCTCCTGTGACTCAAAGTATTTAGAACAACAGGATACAGAAATGAAGGTTTCTCAAAGCATCTTGGTACCTAACTCCTTAAACACTTACAAATCTGTCCCTAACGAAAAAAAAAAAAAAAAAAGTTGAAGATTTAGAATGGAAGTCAATATCCATTTTCACTTATAACTGACTGATGAACACATAAGAGAAATAAAAATTATACTCTCTTATCTAGAGACAAACAGGAGGATCTTCTCCCATGAACTGCAATTTGCTTCATACCAGTACTTGGAAATGTTGAGAATGAAAAAAAAAAAAAAAAAAAATTACTCTTCCACTTTTTTTTTCATTGCGGAATATCAGTGTGCACTAGCCTTTTATGACAAAGTTCCCATTTTATTATCTGAAATACCTAATGTCCTATGGTTCTTGTTCTAACACGGCTGCTAAAATAAAATAATTTAAAAGTCTGTGAATTTGTACACTTTACATACTCACTGCATACTCACATATAGAGGTCTAACTGTGCCACTGCACTATAGTGACTGAAATAAACCGTAAAACCGGTTTAACAGGCCAGTTAAACCACTGTTCTGTTCCTGTCCATATAGCCAAATTTTCCTGTTAATTTTCATCCCACATGTTTTAACATGTCATGGCTGTTGCAAGATCATCAAAATGTAGTCAGTACTCATCTGGGTACTTTAAAATTCTAGTACTTCTGCAAACTTCCTAGCAGAGTAGGGATAACATTTAAGGATTTTATTGTTTTAGAAAATATTCTATAATACACTGACTTGTGAACTGATTCAAGTGGTCACACCATGCTGCAGTAGACAGAATTTCAAAGGAAATGGAATACAGTTCTCTCATTTGCTGTTGCTACTGCTGAGCTATGCAGCATGTGATGAATATGCAACTGATTCCCAATGGCAATGAGAAGCAGATAGGAAATCTCCATAGTTTTGTGCTTTAGGGAGTTTTCTGAACAATAGTCAAAACTACCAACTTTTGTCTGGGTACAGGCTGGGTAATGAGTGGATGGAGAGCAGCCCTGCAGAGAAGGACTTGGGGGTGCTAATGGATGGAAAACTGACTATGAGCCAGCAATGTGAGCTCAGAGCCCAACCGTGTCCTGGGCTGCATCAAGAGAAGTATGGCCAGCAAGTCGAGGGAGGTGATTCTCCCACTGTACTCTGCTCTCGTGAGACCTCACCTGGAGCACTGTGTCCAGCTCTGGGGCCCCCAACATAAGAAGGACATGGACCTGCTGAAGCAGGTCCAGAGGAGGGCTATAAGAATGATCAGGGGGCTGGAGCACCTCCCTTATGAGGACAGACTGAGAGAGTTGGCATTGTTCAGCCTGGAGAAGGCTCCGGGGAGACCTTATAGCGACCTTGCAGTACTTAAAGTGGGCTACAGGAAAGATGGGGAGGGACTCTTTATCAGAGAGTGTAGGGATAAGACAAGGGGTAACAGTTTTAAACTGAAAGAGGGACGATTTAGATAAGCTATAAGAGAGAAGTTCTTGTGAGGGTGGTGATACACTGGAACAGGTTGCCCAGAGAAGCTGTGGATGCCCCCTCCCTGGCAGTGTTCAAGGCCAGGTTGGATGGGGCTCTCAGCAATCTCATCTGGTGGAAGGTGTCCCGGCCCATGGCAGGGGGGTTGGAACTAGATGATCTTTAAGGTCCCTTCCAACCCATGATTCTGTGATAATAAGGAAAAGGCCCAGGAGGTTTCCCCCAGAAGACCACACAAAGCAGAAGAACCAGCCAATGGCTCATGGAACAGAACATTTTATTTCAAGGTGAGTTTCAGACAGAGAGGGCGGGTGGCCCAGAGCTCCCCTTGTCCATGGCTGTGGGGAGCCTCCAGCTGCCTGTGGGACCATGGCGCAGTGCAGCCTGGGGCTGTGTGTGCTTCCTTGTCCTTAGGTCAGTGTCCTGTGCCAAGGTCTTTGTTGAAAGCTGAAGAAATCTCTGGCTGAGTGGCTGTGGAGGGAGGGGACCAGAATGCACCATGGTCTCATCCTGTCCCTGTCTGGGCCTGCGGCTGCAAAAGGCAGGATAATATCAACAAACAAAGGAAACAGCCGCCCTGGCTCACCATGGGCAACCCCTGCCCAGGGCTCTGCCAGCTTCAGGCCAAGGCTGTCAGTCCCACATCTCCCTGGCAGCCAGAAGACACCCATCCCATGGTGGCGTGGGCCACCACCGGTCAACCACCCACTCTGACAGTGCCACTGCATCACTAGGTGTGTGCCAAGAGCTGGTGTCATTTCTGATTCCTTAACTTTTTGTTGGTGTGCTTGTAGAAGGCAGCAAATATCTCCAGCTGTGTGGCTGAGGACTGGAGAGCACCAAGGTCTGGTCCTGTCCCTGTCTGAGCCTGCAGCTGCAAAAGGCAGGATAATATCAACCAACAAAGGGACCAGCCACCCTGGCTCATAATGGGCAACCCCTGCCCAGGGCTCTGCCAGAGTCTTGATTCCTTAACTTTGTCTCAGCATCCTTGTAGAAGTTAGCAAATCTCTCTGGGTGTGTGGCTGAGGTCATGTTCTGGTCCTGTCCTTGTGCCAGGTGCCACGGTCTGGTCCTGTCCTTGTGTGAGCCTCCAGCTCTAGAAGACAAAGGAGGAGCAGCCACCGTCTGTCGTGCCATGGGCAGCCCCTGCCTCCCTGCCCTCTCACCTCAGTCCTTGCTCACCTGCCTGCTCACCTCCAGTCTGGGCTGTCTCACTGCACAGCCCTTTCTAGATGTGTCCAGGGCAGCTGTGTCACCACCTGTGACAAGGCCACCACTAATGTTCTGCCTACTGTGACACAGCCACCACATCACCAGGGGTTCCAGAACTGATGGAAGGCCCAGCCCTCGGCTGCCCAGGGAAAAAGGGCTGTTGCTCTTCAGCCTTGTTAAATGCATTAGGATGGACAAACGCCATAACTCAGGCCTATGAGAAAAACAGCCAACATGGAGAGCCTGCTGTCACCCCTGTCTCTGCCTCTTGACCTGGGGCTGTGGTCACCTCATGGCCCCTCACCATCCTGTCCCACCCCACCTCCCCTGGGCCTCCTCCTTACTGTCAGCACCAGGGCAGAGTGAGGTTTAGCTCAGCATGAGGGTGCACACAAGTAAATGTGATGCCTGAACTCTGGGGAGCAATTCAGATGCTTAACATACTGACCTAGTGCCACTTGCGCTGTCCGACAGCCTAATATCCTATGGATATACATGAAACTGGCAGATAGGACATGGCACCTGGGAAAAAGTGCACTAAATGCTTATTTCAGTCCCAGTTGTAACACCTGGAAGTCCGCTGGCTCTGTGCATGGACAGTTAGCTCACACCCGGCTGCACAGAGCAGGGTTCAGGTGTCTGGAAACAGGCTCCGCAGTGTCACTTCAGGTGCTGCGAGGAGCCTCACCTGGCCTGTAGCCGCTGCACCGGGACAGGGCAGGGCTGGTATAAATGCAGCATCGTGCTGGTCTGCTCTGCCTGGGGGTCTCGGGCACTACGGAGACCTCCCAAATGGCACTGGGTATTTATCTGTTAGGAACTGAACACTCTGTACAGATTAATTTATGTGCCTGAAGTTGGGTCTCCAGTGCACTTCAGACACTCTGGGGTGTCTGGCCTGATCGCAAGAGGCCACTTCAGAGACATCCCATAGATCCTGTGTCATACATGGCACCTCTGTTGCCAGGAGCAGTCAGGGTGGAGGAGGGAAGGTGAGCCTGGAAAAAGGAAGTGAAGGCATTGCTTTAATTTTTGTTTCTCACTACCCAAGTCTATTTTAACGAAATAAGTTTTCCCAAGTTGAGCCTGTTTTGCCCATGACAGTAATTTGTAAGTGATCTCCCTGTCTTTATCTCGACCCAGGAGCTTTTTCAACCTATTTTCTCCCTTGGGAGGGTAAGTGAGCAGCTGGTGGGTGCCTGGCAGCCACCCAGAGTTAACCTACCTCAGTAGGTAATGTACTGCAGTAATGCTGTTTGGAGTGTAGGTACTGTAGGTATGGGGGTGAGTAGTGGTCATTTTAGCTTATGAACTCTTCTACTACATGATTCTGCAACAGTTAGCATTTCCAATCCTGTAAAAATTTGAACACATACATAAGTCTGTTTCTGTAGAATAGTTCATATGTGTAAAGCTGCTCAAGTAGATTTTATAATCAGGCCCTTTTTTCTCTTTTTCCTCAGCAATCATTCATGTCTACTGTCATCTAAAAATCTAACCCTCCCCTTGGTTACTCATGAGCCTAGCATAAGGTCTCAAAGAACATACTGCTACAACTGTTCATGATCAAACTGTGGTAAAACCCAGAGATTCATTCTTCAAGGAGGATTCTTACCGGAAACAGCAGACTGATGCAGTTGATTAGACCTCAAACTAAACCCCAGAGTTTATTAATCCTGATGTTGGCTTTCTTGAGCATAATTCCCTTTCCTTAGCTAGAGTGTATAAACACTTTATATGTATGTATATGTTTATAAAGTGTTTGGATAACATATAGAAAAAATAGAACAACAATATAATAATAATGTCTTTTTTCCTGACAATTCCAGATTTGGTCCACTAAAGATTTTTAGCATGAGCGTAACTTTACATAGCCTCGCTATACATACATAAAGTATTTACAGACTTGAGGCTTAAGAAAAGACAGAACACATTTACAAGAGTTTAGGTGGTTGAAATCTTTAGTATAGAGAGTAAAAATTCCAGTAATAATCTTGAAGTGCAGAAACAGCTGTAATGAAGCATTCTTAATTATTAATAAGAACCACAAATTAAAATTGTATTATTTTAAGGCATATTAGCAAAAATATTCCAAATGTGAGATTTGTTTGACTGAGAAACAGTCTCCCAAGGGGTGTTGCAGAAGCAACTTTGAAACATTTAAAAATAGTCTGAATAAAGTATAATAAAAAAATAACATTAAGAAATCTTAATGACCTGACAATAAAAGGAAACAGAAATTTAATAATGTTGTTTTAAGTCTAATTTCTGTGATTACAATTCATGCTATATTGTCTTCATAGACAGCTAGCTACAAGTCAGACAACTATCATGCCTACTTACTAATTTGTGCTCATACCCCTATAACATTTATTTTATTAAAAACAAATTTCTAAAAGAATGTATTTTCACATCAGTCATAGTTTCTCTGTTATTGTCGTAACGATATTGTCTTACAAAAAAGTAGACAACTAAGTCAGTCAAGTATAAGGACCATGGAAAGTTACAAGTTAGTATACCAGGGTACTCTCAGACTAACAGGGTATTAAGGTAGCAAGAAAGACATAACGCGGAGCTTGTTCCTGCTGAAGTCACTAGCAGTTAGGATAGTCTTTCCAATGTAAGAAATATTAGTACAGACTTTCAAAGCTTTTGTTATTCCATATAGACATTTCAACCACAAACATCAGTCTTTCCCAGAAGTTTCCATTCAGTATTTGACTTAACTGGATAATCGAATTGTTGAACGTGACTGGTCTTAAAAATATGCCAGGGTTTACCTTGGTATCAAATCTATAGAGAACTTGAGCAGCCAGCTTACA
Organism: Strix aluco; assembly: GCF_031877795.1. Taxonomy (NCBI): domain Eukaryota; kingdom Metazoa; phylum Chordata; class Aves; order Strigiformes; family Strigidae; genus Strix; species Strix aluco. The sequence goes on from NC_133932.1 coordinate 122,485,320, forward strand.
TTGCTGCATCCACATTTTTAAAAATCCAGTTGGATGCATGTCTGAATTGTTAGATACCTTTGACAGGTGGCTCATTATCCTGTATTAGAAAAAAAAAAAAAAAAAAAAAAAAAAGGTAGGAAATTTATCTGTGTCCACAAAGTCCTATAATTCCCAACAAACCAAAGTTCTTAGCACATATGTCACTGGTCAGTTATTCTTATCATCTCTATATCCTGGGGCCTGGAGCATCCAACCTAGAGCACAAGTTTTGGTCAGTGCTGGATAATCAGCTTATTTTCATGCCATTGAGAAGAATGAGGATACTTGGACATTTTGCAAGTGATTGTCATAGGCATAATTGACAGTGACATTACATAGTTGCAAATTTAAGCTCAAAAGGAAAATAAATACGGTATTTTTCTAGAGAAAATTCAACAAAGCTCAGGCTTCCTAAAAACTACTTGGCATAAAACTCTAATTTGGGCATGGTAGGTAATAATCCTGTGTTAGCAGGGAGGATGATCAGGTGACTCATGACAAAGTCTTCCCCATCTCTTATTTGCATGATTTCCATTATAATTCTAGCAGAGTGCTACCTCTTTGTTGGCAGAGTGTTGACTCAAGTGCAAAATATCGTATCCAAGTTTCTGTATCTCCAGGTACTCTTTATGAACAGAAGGGATTGGCAAAAGCAAAGTGAGGTAAAACCACTTGTCCCCTCTTGGCAGGCAGCTGGGCTGGGCTCTGATTTGCAGCCAGGGAGTTTCTGTCTGGCCCCATGTTTACCATTCACAGTCACTCAACCATGAGCTCCCCTAAATTGCAATCACTGCGGTTCATGTTTTCTTTTTGCTTTTAGAGCCAGGGGTAATCTGGAGCACAAATCAGAGAAACTAACAGACAAAATTAGCTCTATATTGTAAAAGGACTACAGTTACATTATTCTGTTACATTTCTGTGTTAAGTAATGAGCAGTAATCGATGCTCCACATTAACGTAATTCCTGCATTGTATCATTCAATTCAACACAAAGCCATGTCACACATACACACACACACACACACACACACACACACACACACACACACACACACACACACACACACACACTTTCATGTCAGTTAGTGCATGGCAGCCCATTCCACAACGTTTATCACAGTGTTTAATGACTAGTTGGTCTTTCCATCTCTAATTGGAAAAATCCTTTTCTCTGAATTCCAAGGAGTAGCAAAGTCACAGCTCTCTGTTTAGGGATAGTCAGAATTCAAGATTTACTGCTCATTTTACTCCTCATTCCCTTTTTTGGTGGGATGTGTCATCACTTTTCTTATTACCTGAATGGAATATATAAAGTAACAACTTCTATTATCACTTTCACTACTTTGAATTATACCCTGTCTCCTCATCCTTTGCCTGTTTGTCCTTTTGAGACCTGAAACTGCAAATTATATCAATGTGGGTACCCCCAGTGCTGTGAAGGACAGGATCAGACTTTAAATTTGTGAAGCTCATAGAGAGGGATCCCACCCTCTTGCATTACTATATAGCTGTAATGATGCTCAAATTACTCCTAGAAACACATTCGTAATATTTATTATTTTTCAGATGTTGGCATTATGTCAAGCACTACCAGCCTTACCCAGAATAAGCTATTTCTGGGAATAGCTTTGTTTCCATCTAGAAGTACTACAGCCAAAGAAGTGCATCCTGCAAATAGAACAACACATTAGATCATTCTGGACTCCCATTGATAGTTTCCCAAAGCAGAGCAGACTTAATTAATAGCAGAACCACGAGGCATCTCTAAAGACATTACTAAACATGCATTTTAATATTTTTTACAGTTATTCTCAGCTCATAATTTAGTGAATGTTTGTTTTTTAAAACAACGCCTGAATTTGCTTCAAAAGTATGTGATGAGAAAGGATTCCAGGGAAAGAGGAGAACAAGAGAAGCTTTCAGCCCAGATGGGCTAAAGCCAAGGTAAAATATGTTTGCAATACCCACTGCTAAGAAATTAAGTGTTCAACATGACTCTCATTTATTGAATAATGTTATAGGTTGATAATTGAGGAGAAAAACATTCCCTCTTGTTCTTCTGCCCTTTTGTATTAATTACATTGAATCACAGTGCGTTTAAGAAGATGAACTAAGGATTGACCATCAGACCCACATTATATCCTATATGCAATATTGATCATAAAATATACCATAAAGATAAAAGGCAAAGCTACTGCACAAAACTGTGTGCCTTAGCAGTCCTTCCTCTGAGCAGCATGGCTGTCAGCTTCATCATCTCACTTACAACTCTGAATCACTGTCTACATAATATGAGGGGCAAATGATCTGAAATCCTAGAAAGACCAAAGATTTTTTAATTTTTTTTATTACTGACATATTTTTGACCTAAAACCATTGATAAGATCAGACTGTTAGTATAACTAGTTTGATTCGTATAAATATTTGCATTTTCTGTGCCACCTGGACAAAGAAATTTATCCTTAAATGAAGTATCAGTATTTCTTGCTGGCATATTAGTTACACTGTAGGATCTATATAACTAAAAAAGAAAACTAAGCCCCAGCAGCTTCCATAACACACCGAGAGAATGCTGAAAGTGGTGTTAAATAGAGCTGACTTGCAAGTACTACTCAGCATGCCAGAAAACAGAAGCCAATAGCTGTTTTTACAAATACAAAGGCCCTGGATCCAAAGTGGCTTCATTTCACTCTGACTGGGAGTTTCTGAGAGCAATGATTTCATGTGGTCATTAGTTTATTCTGGCACAATAAGTAACCACATGTTGCTGAGTGAAGTGAGAGCTTGTGATCTTAGAGATAGTGTACAGCAATCTGGAGTGGTAAAGATGTAAGAAATCCAGTAAATCAAAGTCCATCTGTACATCATTTCGTAAGACCCCCCTCAAAATGCCTTTTGGAATATTCATAAATTGCAAAATAAGGGAATTTTCACCATCTGTAGTATAGAGAAGGAGGGGAAGCAGCAGCTGCTCACAAGTTAAACAAAAGTCCTCCTACTGAGAAGACACACAGCGGGTCCCTCCTTTGCTTATGACTCCAACTTTGGCTTCAGATCTGTGGTGGGAGCAGTGTCCAGAGGCCTGTGGTCACCCTTCCAGTATTACAGTATTGTCACTAACTTGGGTCACCTACTACAGGCCTGCTTTCAGTTCAACAGCTCCATACTAGGTATCTAGTGCATTCTATCTCATCTGAATGCACATATTTTATGAACCTGACTGGGGGTAACTGGTATTTGAAGCATACAGTCACTGGTAAAATTAAAACTTCTTTTATGATCGCTTTTCTCATTAGTTATGTGATGCCGTTTATTGGCCAGAGATCATATAGTGCCTTACTCATGTTTGCATTCATAATAATTAAAATTGTACCAACTATGTTTTTGGTTCTATCACAGAAAAACAAAGACAGCATTTTCCAGGAGTAGCTGCAACAACATTGTTGCTGCTATAGCCCGCTCATCTTCGCTTGGTTATTATATGTTGCAAAATGTAGATGCTTAGACACAAATGTGCTTGTCAGTTTGCTAAATCCTGCAGCACCTCAAGTATTTACTATACATTGGCTTCTGCACCTTTAACAGCAAAGAAACACATCTAAATAAAAAAGTAAAAAAACAAAACAAAACAAAAAACCAAAAAGCCAAAAAAAACCCCAAAACCCAACAACAATAACCAAAACAGAAAAAGATGGGCAGGTTCCTTGTTAGAGAAAGCCATCCAGGACATGTATAACACATGTGGTAACACATTCTGTCATACTCCCCATTCCTCCATCCAGCTTTTGGTGAAAATGTTGAATAAAACCAGACCCAGGAGGTAGGCTTCTACATGAAAGTCATAGTATCACCAGGAACCTGCTGTGCTCCCACCTGATGATGTACATACATTGATGATCCACTTCCCCACCTGGCTCCTTCACCCGCTAAGAAACAGAGCCAAGTTCCCTTTGTATTTTATTTCTGATTTAACTGTATGGTCTACACTTGTTGCTTTATGTAACCCTCCACAATCAAAAGTGATTTCATGTCTTAATCTTTCTCATTTTATGCCCACATGCTACTGCTTTATGTTCATACTTGATAATGTTTCCACTTTGTATTCAATTCCTTCATATTGTCATGTATCTTCAAGTGTAATGGTATCTTCTTTTGACCTTTCTCTTGCTTCAGAAGAGTTTGCCTTTACACAGTTTATGTACTTTATTTGCTTTTCTTAAAGGTTACTCTGTCCTATACTCTTAGATTATTTTCTTAGACTTAGACTATTTTCACAAAAGATTGCACTATCACTTCCCTGATTTTGTTGTGGTCTGCTTTCCTGAAACCAATTATTCTTATTCCAACTGCTTTCATCCCTTCTTTCTTTCCAAAAGCAAACATTATCTATACAGAAAAGAGAAAAGAAAGCTGTGGCAAACAATATAGAGTAGCTACAGTTGCTAGGTCATGACCTAGATGGATGATAAGATCTGTGAGTAATTTTTTAGCTTTATTTTAATCTGAAGCTTTTGTTTCATATTCATTTTCACTTATGCATAAGTGGATGAAATATATTAATAATTATATCATTAATTTCTCTTGACAGTTATAATTGTGGTATTTTATTTTCACTTCAAAGAATCTCTAAAAGATTTAAAGGTATACAGAAGATCTTTATAAAATTTAGTAGGGAAGATGCCATGATAGTTTTATGAAATTAATACATCTGAGATGTAGATAAATAATTATTTACTCAAATCTGTATGAAAAACCACAGAGGGATACTTTCTACCTCACTTGAAAAACAACTATTGATTCATATTAAATAACTGAATTCCTTTTATAGAATGCTTCTATAGAATGATAAATAGCAGATTAAAAGTGTGAAAGGGATGAAGTCTATACGCTAAGAATTTACTGTAATTTAGCAGCCAGATGAAGTGTCTGAGTGATACACACTAAAAGAAAGGAAAGAAATACTTTGGGCAAGAAAACCAAAAGTAACCTGTATTCTCATGAAGGCTTTCACAGGATTTTTAAGGATCAGAGGCAACTTCAGTTCTGAAGATCTCAACTAAACAAGAAAAGAAGGAAACTTCAGGGGATGCAACTTACATGACATGGAAAGCTGAAGGGCTAAAATGTGCTTTGCTGATTAAGGAATGTAAAGGTCCTGGATCCTTTGGCTTTAATACAACGGATGAAGAATCAAATTGCAGTTGACTTGAAAGTCTCTCCAGCATGGTCAGAGAGTTATTCCAAGCACAGGACTCAGCTCTGAAGTGAATACTGTGTCCTGCTCTTAGCATCTGCAAGAGGTCCACTGGCACCCTGAAAGCTCTGCTGCTCAGCACCATGGCAGGGTTGAGCCCACAACAAAGTATTTGTACAAATCTGCTTTCTCCCCAGCAGTACTGTGTATCTTAAATAGGACAGAAAATGACACAAATTTGAAGAAATATTTAGAAGCATGCACTGATTCCTCCTGCCTTTTAATGCTTTGTGTGTTGGCATGCCCTTCGTCTTTGCCACAAAGTTGATTTCTCTGTTATTGGTTAGATTACTGTCAGTTCTGCTGTTTATAATCACTATGATGCTCAAACTGTGCAAAGTTTATTTGGAGGATGGAGGTGTATTTTTCAGTTAAACCTTAGTGTGTAACAACAAAAGAAGGCCAATAAATGCTCTGTTCTGTGGCACTCTGCAGTCCTTACTGGCAGCAGCAAAACCACTGGTAGTGTCATGTTCCTTGTGGTGGACTCTTCCCACACTAGCCCAGACGGCCCGTCACCTCCCTGCTAAGGTAAGCCGGGGCCTCAAGCTTCTTTTCTTCTCTACTCTGACAAGAGAGAGACATGCTGTCTGTGCCCTCTGAATTTGTGATGTAAACAGCAATTTTTGTGGTTAGCATTCTTGGCAAAAGTGATGCTTCTAGGAACAAAAACCCCTTTGCCTGGAAAACAGGAAAAGGTAGTGAGAGCCACTCAGAAGTCTGTATTACAGCACCCATACTTATGGACCTGAAATGAATAAAGAACTGCTATTACCCAAAAATCTGCTGATGAGTTACACAATGCTTAGGAGAGAAAAAGAGGTTTAAAGGGCCTAATGTCAGGTCTCTGCTCCGCCCTCCTCTGCCAGCTAAGCATGCAAACTGAGTTTTTAACTACCCTATACAGATTAGGACTGGATCTTGCAGCGAGCTAGTGGGACAAGATTTTGAGATGTCAGTTGGTAGTGAGACAGGGAAGAGCACATGAAGTGATTCTCACAGTTTATTTCCTGGAGAGGTACAACTCTGCCTCAGAGCTGCCAGGTGAGTTACTATAGGATACACAGCTTCAGAGAGAGAGCAGATCACAAAAGATTTCAATTTACTGGTGTCAGGCCAGAGTATGCTGGCATTGCATTTCCTCCCATCCCATGCTCTCATCTCCAAGCCAGCGTTCCTGAACCTACAGTCATGACTGTTTTCTCTGCCTCTCCCAGTGTTTTCTGATATACCCCCTTAGGTCTGCCCAGAAAACATGACTCCAGACCATACCTCTGTTATATGTCTGCTGTTCAGTCTTATATACAAGACTATTCCCAAAAGGCACAGAAAATGCAGGAGGGACATACTCCTTCATTAACACAGCACACAAGACGTGTACCCACATGGCAATACAGCTTCCCCTGTCCTATCCCTCATGTGCTCCAGTATCTTCACTACTACATGATTATGTATAGGCCTTTGCTCAAGGTTATTCTACATCATGCAGGGCCTAAGTGTAACTGTGATTTTGGGTCTGTGAGGGCCCTCTGAGGCAATTTTTATGACTGATTTATTCAAGTCAATTTTCTGGTAAAATGCATAATCAGAAGTCCAGTTGGAAGTCCAGGTACTGTTATTGAGAAACAAATTATGCTTGGAAGGCACAAACTGGAGTAGCGGTCTCAGCAAAAATATAATACTCTCAGAAGAGACTGAAGATACCCTCAGAAGAGATAGGAGAAAGCAGCCTATGTTCAACAGTAGAAGATAACTAAGAAAAAAAAGACTCTAGAGATAAAAATAAAAGAGAACATACAAAGACTCCATGGGAAATTTGCTTCCCTTGTTTAGTACATTTTCCATGGTTCTTTACAGGAAAAATTGGTATTTATGGTTTTATGTTTCTATTTCACATGGCTTTCATTGCACTCAGGTAGTAGAATTCATATTTTGTTATACTGTGTGATCAAACCTGCAGACAATATAGCTGATAACGCTTCATTTCAAGGTTTACCTGTAACTAGTGCAATGATTCTACCATGAAAAACAGACCAATTAGCTATCATCACAGAAAGCTGTATTTGCTGATTTCCTTATAAGACAACATCTTAATAATAAAACAAGGGTGAGCTTCCTTTCTGCTCCCCTTGCTGAGCTTCCCCTCGGGAGCACCCTGCTCAGTGGCCATGATGGAGGTGCCTGTCAGGACACACAGTTTTGCTGCAGCCCCTGCTACTGTCCCCCCATCTCCAGGTTTCTCTCTCTCCATTACAGGCTCTCCGGGAGCAGGGCTGTCTCTCACTCCTCTGGGTATGAGAAAAAAAACCCCAAGGCCTCCCATAAAGAAATCCTGCTAGATCCTGCTGCAGGAAGCTGGGTAATTTAGAAAGGCTTTTATTGTCTGGGGGAAAGTGCTGCAGAGAAAAGTGTATGAATATAAATATCATAGTGCATTTGAATGAGCGATAGGAATATATTCCTCTCACCTTTAATTGTGAGGAAGCTGTCTTTTCTACTTAACGTTGTGTTTCAGATGGAGTTCAGCCCAGCTGGGGAGGAACTGGCCTGGGGAGGGGAGCCACTACAGACTCGGGCCAGCCAGCACGAGAGAGGAAAGAAAAGGGAAAATCAAGATAGAAGTATTAAGAAAAGATTCTTGCAAATTAATTTAGAGCTCAGGTATGGAGGTACATTTATGTGCTGGAGTGTTGCAAGAAGTAGGTCACGGACTTCCACACAAAGCCATTTGAATAGCTGCGGTTTAGCTCAGGTTTGCAGACACCCTGTGACACACCCCAGTGACTGCAGCACCTTCTGGAAGCTTCTGCCAGCCTGTGCTGGGCCTGACGGGGGCTGAGCCAACCCGATCCTCCTTGCTGTGGGCTGAGCCACCCCGACCCTCCTCACTGTAGGGCCCAAGCCACCCCAACTCTCCTCACTGTGGAACTGATTTTACAACTGGCCATAACTTTAACCTTGTTTTCTGCTAAGATTACATAGCTGCTGAATCGTATCCCTCCTGTCACAAGGTGAATAATTTTTATTTAACTGGCTGGATTACTTCAAGGCAAGTATTTTATTTACAACTGAGTTGGTAAATCTTCTATAGTTTCCACTTCCTGAGGACAATGCAGGGGAAAAGGCCAGGATGTTCAGTGACAGTGGCTTTCTCAATCATTTCAGTTCATCCTGGATAGTTTTACCAATACCAATGTAGCAATTCAGTAGGAAAAAATAGAGCTAGAATAAAGAAAGAATTTACCAGAGTGCCTAATGACATCCCCTTCCTCCTTAGGCCCTGCTGAGAAACAAGATAAAGTTTGCTAATTTCCTGCTTCCCAAAATGAAGACTGAATTAATGGGAAAGCCACAAACTGGCTTCTCATTCTCGTTACACTCCACAACTGCATGTAGCAAAATCATCAGCAGACGGGAGGAAACCCACAGCAGTGAAGTTCTGCAGCAACTGCTGGAATTACACTGGGAGTTAACATGCCCTAAAAATCTTAACGATCTTTTTGTTCAGGGCATTTGATGATGGTCTTTCCTTTTGTTCCAGAAAAATAAGTCCTCAGTATGTGATGGGGAAGGTATTATCCTGGACTCAAAAAGTAGTTACTACAAATAAATTTGTGGAATTACAAACAGAGTGATGGAATTATTTTGTTTATTTCAGCAGACTACAAAAACAAGTTTGTAAATCATCTGTTCATTTTCTAATATCTTTTTCCAATATCTTTTTCCAAGATACAGATCTGAAAATGTAGTTATCAGTCCTACTTCAAATACTATAATTGCAAATGGGAGATTAAAGATCAGAAGACCAATATACCATGTTAGTTGAGAAAGATTATATGTATCTAATAACTCTTTGCTGGTTCCTTACAGTAGTGAACAGAAATATAGGATCATATATGTACAAAATATACTTTTATTGAAGTCCAACAGACAAAGTACTGATCTAAAGAGAAATTATTTAGTTCTCAATAAAGGCTCTCTTGTACAGCTGTTGACCCTAATTCTCTGCAGAATTTCATCACTCCTCTGAAAAATCTCCCTCCTGTTTCAGACTATCACCTTTTTCCACTTCCAGGTTTTCACATGATGTACATTGAAACTATCCAGGACCTTGCCCTCATAACTGACATGTATAGGGGCATCGGTGTTAACAGTGGGTGTCTTAAATTCTTTATGGGCTTCTGTTCATGACTGATTTAGAACAACACAAATATCAGTAATAGTATGTGCAGCTATTATCTTCTGCTGAGAAGAAGTATCACCTCTGATATCAAGAACAAGGTTATCCTCCATAACCATCATTAATTAAGCCCAGGGACTCAAAATATAGCCTGTATTTTTAAACCATCTGATAATCAAATAGAAAAAAAAATCTTTAAAATTTCTATTATTGCTAGTAACATTGGTTCAAAAGCATTGTCAAGGTTATTAGTATTTAATGCAGTTTTTCAACTCCAGCACATTTCAGCTTCTGTATTACAGAACAGATGTTTGAGACGTCGTTCCTCTAATTTGGTGAATGGCCATGAAGATCCATCCTGGAACATTTGTAACCTCTGGCAAGAACTTCTGACTTAGCTGAAATGTCCACTTTTATTAGCCAGAGTGGCTGCAGGATGATTAACCTATATTTGTGGCCCAGCTACCACAGGCTGAGGACAACATACCACCCTGACTCAGTAGTTTTATGTTCCCTTTGGCCACAAAAGCTCATCCTTGATGTCAGTATTTACACTGCTCAAATCCCTATATATATAGGTAATTTTGTTTTTCAATGGACATTTAATCTTGCACACTAGGATTTTAACTATGGGCTCTATTTACTAAACTTGAATCCACACTTCTGATGTTTTCCAAGGTTCTTCATAAACTATAGACCTGAAGAGAGTACTTCATGCTCTTGCTGCCATTCATAACACGTGCTCCAGTAAGTACATCTCTAGCTTGATAGTGTAGGAACTGCAATGTAATGTTTAACAGCTGCTGTGCTGCTATAAATTTGGCTGTTATACTTCCCTTCTTTATCATTAATTTGTGATGACTAGTGCTGTGTGTGAGATAAGGAGTTTTTATATCCAATGTTTTTAAATATCTTTGTTTTGTAATAGGCAATAAATATTTCCTCCTTGGAATGCAAAAACTCATTCCAATGGAGGACAAAACAAAGCAAGTTCAAGGTACCTCAGAAATCAAGGTCTACTGTTTCACTAAATATTTTTGCTTATTCTACTTATTTCTAGGTGTTTTGAATTCAGTACCAGGATATGAATCATGTGTTGTGTTTACCAGACTTTTTATTTATTTTTGTGACATATAAACCATCAGCTCCAGGACACCTGCGATTACAAATATTTTACCTTTCGGAACTTTGGGCTGTAGTTTCCTTCCCCCCTCACTTTGCTTCCTCTTTAATTTTAATAGTTTCACACTAATAAGATTGTTAGTTTTTCTTGATAGAGGCTTCAGGTAAAGAACACAATTACACTGTGTTTTGTTATGTCTGTTTTATTTATGTCTATTTAGGAGAGGTTTTTCTACCAACAATTGATTAATTATGAAGATACCTCCAGATACCTAACTAAGCAAAATTTCTTGAGCCATATCTTTCTCAAAGAAGGTCTAATTTTTAACACATTCATCTGCAGTGAATTACAACTAGAATGTACATAATTTCATATAACTAGAGCTAGTTCTTCAATAGAAATAGGGGGAAACATCAGTATGTGAGGGAAAAGTTTCAACCCATCAACGAGCTTTTCTTCTTTTTCTCCTTTTTGTGGGAAAAATAAATACATCCACTAGTAAGACTACTGCTTGATTAACTCTGCTTGAGTCTGGGACTGTACTTGGGGCAACTTGTAGCATCTTTCACCTGAGAGGAATAACTCTTTCCCATTGGTCTCATGTCAATCGTCCTCCCAAATTAATTAGTCTAATCCCCTTTATGAATGGCGTACACTGTTACCCTCTCTTTTTTTTCACTGTTTCATCTGAATGCCCTGTGCTCTTAATGCCTAAATCATAGGATATTGTCTAGTTTGCAAACATGGTCTCTCTTATTGCATTTCTGTACATTTTTCAGACCCCAGGTATGTTTAGAATCCGAGTTTATGTAAAATGGGGTAATCTTGAAAACTTTTGTTCTGCATTAGAGGATTTAATATATTTATAAATATGGTGTGGAAGACAGATTAATATATGTATTAAGGTTCCTTTCCCTCTCAACTAACCATTTAATCGGATGTTACATTCTAAGGACTGTAATCACTGTTATATTTATAACTGTTGGGTTATTGTCTTTTTTTAAGGAGAATGCATGCATGACGTCTCTCTCCAGTACTGCTGTTGAAAATTTCAGTAACTCAGGTTGAGTAGGAGGAATTAATTCCAGTGTGTATTACGCATTCTCCTCTGTGCCATGCTCATTCTAATAGTATGTGGATCTGTTCCAGCATCTCAGGTTTGGGATTTAGCCTAGAACTGTAGAGGGTCAACATTTTACCACTGGAAGTCTGCCCCTTGTTAATCAAGATAAGGGTCATTACATTGGAATTTAACCACCTATTCTATAAAGGTGACTGACAAGTAAGGTCACCCCATGTGATGACTTTGTTTGGTTTGGTTTGGTTTCAGTCTGAGTCAGACAATACTCAAACTTTTTTAGCAAAGATCCCCTGATACTTGGCAGCTACTCAGAGAAACCAACGTCTCTGTAACTTCATTGCTATCAGCAAAGAATATCCAGATTAAAGTATTCTACAGCTTCTGTGATCAATAATGTCAGGGCTGAATCACCAGATTCTGTTGCAGAAACAGAAAATACTTAGTCTAAACAGAATGTTCCATGAAAAAATGTATTTGGGGCTAACTGAACAGGATTTTACCCATGACACATTTTCAATGTCTGTATAGCCTGGTGACAGTGAGAAAATTGGTTGCATTTTACCATATATATCCAATAGAAGTTGTTTGAAAATACTAATGTGAATAAATTAACTATATCTTTCAGACATTTTTAACACAGTTTTTTGACTCTTTGCAAAGAGATTTAGTTGTTTGGAGCAGTGTCTATCTACAGCCATAGACTTGAAAAAGAGGACTCTAACATAAAATAATGTCATGTCAGATAGATCATTTGGCTAAAGGATTTGAGAAAATGACAACAGACTATTGTGCCTGGGCAAAGTTTAGCTCTGTATTTCTTCAAACAGAAAGACTTAGTCTTCAGAAGAGATTAATTTCAGCCTTCTTTAACATGCAGCTCATTTAAGAATTCAGCCATTTGTTGTTATGCTTCTCGTTATTATTTAATAGCAATTGTGGAAAATCCACTAGTGACTCACTGAAAAGACCTCTGTTTTCAAATGTCTGTGAAACACCTTACCCTTCATTCCTCAGGTAAACAGTGCAGAGGGAGTTCCCTGACTCAACTGTCTCTCAATTTTTTAATAATCTAAAAATACTGTCTGAGTTTCAGACTCAGACTTGAGTCATAGTTTTATGTAATTCAAATAACCATTGACCAAGTCTTATCAAATCACAGGAGAACAGTTTCAATTCTCTTAGATTAAAGTGGGCACAATAATAATTAATCCTGCACAACTGTGTGTTAGGTTTGGCAACCTAACTACTCATTTTATGTTCTCAGGCATTTTATAACTCTCAAATACATGGTGCTCACTCACAGGTCTAATTTTCATAATGAAAGAATTAAGAACAGCCCATTTTGAACACTTCATGCTCTTACAAAGCCTTTGTAGATAGCATATTCAAGAAATTTTTAGCGAGTCACTTTGACATTTTTTTCCTTCTCAAATGAATGTGCTAAGCATATGAATCCATAGGGTACCTGGCACAGAATTTAAAGGGAGAAACCTACCAAAGATGTATGTATTTTGGGTTGTCAACTTGATATTTATTTGGAGATGGAATACCAACACACTGGGATTACACAGAGATTAGTGGTAGATTAGTGGCAGATACCCTTTTGTCAGATATATTGGTTGAAGAATTAATTTGCAAACCCCATTTGAGCATCATGCACTAGAATGTGGACTTTCAAATCTCTGGCCGTCTTTAATGAGTTTGCTGATGCTACTGATGATTTCACCAATATTTTTAGGATCATCCTCTATATATATACCATTGAATTTTCACTGACCCGGATTTGAGGGCTGGATTGAGATGCTTAACCAACTGCCAGAAATGAATGTGCTGAAATTGACAGATATCTTTTAAGTTTGGGACCAATCTTTCTCAATTTTACCATATACCTGCAAGAAACTGCTTAGTTAGGTAATAGATATATATGAGGATTAATCACCTAATGCTTGTGAAACACTTTGAAGCTAGAAGACTAATTTCTAGAATTTTATCATTGACTCACTACTATGAAATCTGAGAAAACTCAGAACTGAAAAAAAAAAAAATTTAGACAAATATTTTGTTCACTAAAAAGTACAATTTCAGTGCACATGAAAATACTCACAAATCTGAACTGGGTGGAAGGAACATGATTCAGACTAGGCCCACAAAAATCAGCAAACTGAAAGCAGTGTGCTGAGTGTTGTTTCTCAGCAGCTCAGATCTTAAGATACTTAGGTTCCTTCTAAAAGACCTTCCAATGACCTACTGGATCAATAACAGCCATCATTCAAAGAATTGCAGAAACATAGGTTAATTTAGGTTGGAAGGCACCTTCAGAGGTCATATGGGCAACCCCTTACTCATGGTTAATTAGACCATGTTGCTTAGGGATTTGACTATTTGAGTTTTAAACTTCTCCAAGGATGAACATCCAAAACCTCTCTGGGTAGCCCATTCAAATATTTTACCTTCCTCATGATAAAGAAAATTTTCCTAATATCTAAGTTGAATTTCCAATGTTCCCATTTGCCTTCATTGCCTCTTGTCCTTTCTCTGTGCACATCCAAGAAGAATCTGTCTCCATCTTCTCTGCATTTTCTTGTCAGGTAGTTGTAGATAGCGGTAGAGTTTCCCCTTTGCCTTCTCTTCTCCAGCATGAACAAACCCAGCTTTTTCAGCCTTTCCTCCTATGTCCTGTGCTCCAGCCCCTGACCATCTTGGTAGCATCTTCCATGTACTAAGGAGTCCAAACCTGGACACACCACTCCAGATGTGGTCTCACAAATGCCAAAGAGAGGGGGTGATCATTTCCCTGTATCTTATGACTGCACTTACTGATACTATCCATGGGTTTTAAACTGGTTTTGTTTAAGCCTTAGCACTCATTAAAGATACATGAAATGTGGGGTTTTGTCCTTCTGACAAGAAAGACAAACACAAAAACCTTCAGATCAAATCATTCTTTTTTAAAAATTTTTCTTGTTCTGACTGAACAAACATATCAGTTATTCACAGAGCTTTAGAAAAAACCACACATTTGTCTGGTGTGCACAGCACATCGTATATCCTATAATTTGACTTACAGTTTATTTAGCCACATGGGGCTTTTTGTCATGTCAGCTTTGAATGAGAAATTGATCTTTTCTTCCTGTTATTTATTCTTTTCCTGTAAAGGATAATGAAGAAATGCAGCTAAAATTGCACAATAAGGTAAAACAATCCTTATGTTTTGATAATGTTAGAGGACAGTGTGCACTTCTAGAGTTGTTTTTTCACTACCGGTAAGGCAGTAGTAACAAAAATCTAGTCACATCAACTTTGATTCTGTTAAGTTAGTTCACATTCTTTCTGCCTTTTGAATTTGGAAGGTAAACAGCCTCTTGTATGAGCAAGAGTGAACCCTACAAGAATAAATCTTCACTCAGAAATCAATGGCTTAATATGCTGTGGCAGCCAAAAAAAGTCAACAAAGTGCTGGGCATCATCAGGATAAGTGCTGAGAACATGAATGATGGAGAGCATAATTTTGCCATTATATAAAACCTTCCTGTGTCCAATTCTTGAGTACTTTGTGCAGTTTTGTTCTCCAAATCTCAGAAGGGATATAAAGACAGTGAAGAAAGTACCCAGAAAGGCAATTTAAATTATTAAGTGAATGGACCAGATACAAAATTAGGAGTTTGGAAGAGATCAAGAACTTGATATAACTAAGATTTGCAAAATCATGAAGGTGAATCATAAACTGAATGTAAAGCTGTTATGTACTAAATCCTACAGTATTAAAACTAGGAGGCATTGAATCAGGCTTGCAGGAGTCTGATTTAAGACAGAGAAATGAAAATGTCTCTTACAGAGTGGTAAGTGAATATCTGGAACTTGCTATTATGGAAGATTGTGAAAGCAGCCAGCATCAGTTAAAAACTCATCAGACTCATGTTCTCCCTAGGTATTGTCTCTTATTACCATTGCTAAGAGATAGAATACTGAGCTAGATGGATTGTTTAGTCATTTGTATTTTAAATGGAGAAACTGAAGCAATTCAGCAAAACCAAATGAAAGTATTTGTACTTAATGGTACAATTAGAGTTTTGTTCTCTGGAAATTAGGTACGCCACGAGACAGGATTAAAAACTGGGTTGATTCCTTCTCACACAAAGGCGGGAGGAACTGATTCAGCCCTTTAGTACAGCAACAAAGACTTTCATCTGGGATGTGGGTGAACCTCAAGTTCCTACTTTGCTAGGTGCATGGATGTGGAATTTTGTCTTCTAGTCAAATTCCCTAATAACCAAAAGTAGATCTGTCATGTTGTAACATCCTCTTCAGTCTGAAGACTTCCAGTTTCTGGAAGTCAACTGGATTAATACTACATAGAAACAACACTTATTCTTTTTGTCCAGGAGTAAGTCAGAAGTCGATACATGTTATGTTTCCTAAACGGAAGTGGTAAAAAATGTTTAATTCAGAGTTATTTGAATAGTCTCAAATAATTATAGAAAAGTAACCTTCAGAGAAAATCTTGATATTTCATAATATTTTCTAAGTTTTTTAGCCAAAGCTAAAAGATATTCCTCCTTCTTTCCTTATCCAGGACTAAAGGAAAACAAAACCACACAATCCTTATTTCTAACCATTTATCTAAGCTTGAAATTTAAATAGTCTTGTTATTTGATAGTAATAGAAATATTTTTCGTAGTCAGTTTTCCATGTCAGTTTTGAACAGGTTTTATAAGCTATTTTGCATTGAAAAGAAATAAAGCAATGGCAAAACTTAATGTATAAGCTCTGTGAAACTTCTAGTGAGCATTTATCATGGTTTGCTTTCAGTCAGGAATTTATATTTTATATGTTAAGGGAAGCAAAGGGCATATGGCGCCAGATTTTTTATTAACTTGAAAGATTCTGACACAACTATGGGTAGATATTTTCTAACCTGTTTATATAATAAATTACATTTCACATCTGGCTAGTGAAAAGTAGACTAAACAACCTGGAGGACACTGAAACTTAGGAGTATGTGACTTGAAGTCTTCCCAAGACCTTGGTCTGACTGTCTCATGGCTGTGCTGATATCATGATCACTTTCAGCACAAAAGCTGGCAAAGAGAAGATGCTCTAACCATTTTTTAAATAGTCCTTTAAAAAATTCTGTCTTAAGCTTTACGTCATTTTAGAGAGTTTTTTAATGGTTATGAACCTGCCAGTATGAACCATCTTACAGTAGTTCTCATTTATGAGACACATGAATATTGCTTGCATTTGTGTGTATTCTTTTACACAGGTAACATTTCTTTGTATTTCTAGTTCTTCCAATAAATGGAACCATGCTTGTCCACCTGGAGGAAATATGTGCTCATTACTCCCAGTAGCCTCTAGTCTCCCACTAGAGCACCCTCACTTGCTGGGAAAGACAGTAGGAAATTTAGGGTGATTAAACAACTCTGAGCCTTTGTTGGGAGGTTAATCACTGGTATAAGTCATGGAATGGTAACTACCTTTTAAGATGTATACATAGTTAACACAGTGGGAGTGGTTTGAAGCAGCTGTTTAATATGCCTAGTGTTTGTGAAACATCTGAACATAGTTAACTATAGACATGGGCAAAAAGTAGACATCTGTACTGGATTTTAGACAAAAATTCCACCTGATATAGCACAATCCTTTGGTAACAAATATGACTGTCTTCAGATAATATTAATTAGGACAATGAAATAAATCCAATGAGCCACTGTATGCAGTCTTCAGAAGGCTAAAGTCTACATGGAAATCAACGGCAATGGGCCACAGAGAATGACTGAACACCTATTATCTGTAACAAGCAATTTTTTGTTGCAGTGTTTTATATCTAGCTAAACTAGCTAAAGCAGTGACTGCTGTATTTTTCTTTTATGTTTTACAGATGTAAATCCTGTATGATTCCTTACTCGGATATTGACTAATAACCAGACAAGTTTTCAGCAGGGGTGAAAATACCAGTCTGATTTTTTTCCCTCTGGTGCTCTTTAGCAAGAGAAGGACTTGCGTGTTTTATTGTGTCTATGAGGAGTCCACAACATCTAATGGTTAGCCTATCTCTTGGGAAAGGGCAGATTTCAATGTGCATCTAGCTGAAAACTAACTCTGGATTAATATGTTGTTTTTCAGCATGTATTGACAATAAAAAAGAAGTATTTTTATTCAGATGTTTGGCAGCAGTTCTAAAAAACACTGTGACAGAGAGACACAGAGAGACGGAATGCAGCAAATAACTTAAATCACTAAAAGAATACTTGAACACTGTGAAATAAGAAGCTCCATAGGAAGCTCGTAGGATTATTCAGCACTGGTGAGGTCACACCTGCTGTATTGTGTCCAGTTCCGAGCTTCCCAGTACAAGGGGGACCAGAGGCAATGTGCAATGGGCACAAACTAAAGAAGTTCCCTCTGAATGTCAGGAAAAACTTTTTTGCTGTGAGAATGACCAAGCACTGCAAAGGTTGCCCAGGGAGGTGGTGGAGACTCCATCCTTGGAGATATTTAAAAGACATCTGGACATGGCCATAGAATCATAGAATAGTTTGGGTTGGAAGGGACCTTTAAAGGTCATCGGTAAAGGTCTCCATCCTCTGCAACCTGTACGGACATCTTCAACTAGATCAGGTTGCTCAGAGCCCCGTTCAGCCTGACCTTGAATGGTTCCAGGGATGGGGGTTCAACTACCTTCCTGGGCAACCTGTTCCACTGTTTCACCACCCTCATTGCAAAAAATTTCTTCCTTATATCTAGTCTGAATCTATCCTCTTTTAGCTTAAAATGTTACCCCTTGTCCTATCACAACAGGCCCTACTAAAAAGTTTTTCCCCATCTTTCTTATAAGCCTCCTTTAAGTATTGAAACACCACAATAAGGTTTCCCCGCACCCTTCTCCAGGCTGAACAACCCCAACTCTCTCAGCCTTTCTTCATAAGAGAGGTGTTCCAGCCCTCTGATCATTTTTGGTCTGGGCATCTGGCTCTGGATGGCCCTGCTTCAGCAGGGGAGTTGGATGAGATGACCTACAGAGGTCCCTTCCAAACTCTAAACTTTTGAAGTTTAGATTTTCAGCATGAATATGAACAAGTCTTTCTAACAAAGGTCATAGCTTTGGCAAGTCTTCTCTTAACTGATATTTCTAATTTTACTTTTCTATAATCCTTTCACCCCATTAACTAGTTTGAATTACTAGCAGATGGTCTCTATCACTGCAGTGAATCAGAGCACACTGCCTGCTGAGTAAAGAGGAAAAAGTAAGTGAAAGTTGCCATTTCTTGGTATTTGCTGGTACAGAAAAGAAAATGTCGAATGCCAAGGCTAGGAAACACATGACTGAAACTTTTCAGCAGATGTAAGAACAGAGATATTGTGATGAGGACTTAAATTCTAAGGACTAGTAAAAAATGCTGCAGAAATTCCTCCTTTTCATTCTAATTTCATCCCACAGCTACCATTTTCCAAATTCTCAGTGTTTAAAGCCACATGACAGGGAGACTGAGTACATTTTACTAGGGCCTCTGTGGGAGAAAACTTCATCACCCTTTCCCCATCCCATGTATTTGCAATTCAGTGCTGGTCATTGTGTGCTAGGTCTTGAGAAAAAGAGGAATGGAAGCTGTTATCTTCTCTGAAAGTGAATACAGAAGGGCATCTGTACAGCAAAAGGCCAGGGTGAAAAGGGTAGAATGTCAGAAAGAGAAATGAGAAAATCTGTAGTAATGGCTGGAAATGCTCTGTTAACATTATTTGTATAGAGCACTGTTAGTGTGCAAGATATGTTATGGCAGTAGGTAGGCTAATAAGATGTTCAAAATATTGATATTACATATCTAGAGAACTTAAGTCTGACTCACATTAATTTGCATTTGCAAACTGTATTGGCTAGTTAATTTTTCTATATCAGTTTCTGACCAGTATTTCACAGTAACTGAAGATCCACTAAGGTCATGAAGACATTAATCAGTAAATTTGAACATGAGAATCCACTAAAGGTAAGATTTCAAGTGACAGCCAACATTTGGAACCCTGTTGTTTTTTTTTATACCAAGAATAATTCATATTCAAAAATCTGTAATGTATGGAACTTGACTGTGTCTTAAGTGTCACACATAAACATGCTCATTAAAATGTTTGAAAATACTTAATTTTAATATTTCGTTACTGATATTAAGGTATAGAATCACAGAATAACTCAGCCTGGAGGAGACCTCACGAGGTCTCTGGTTCAACCTCGTGCTCACAGTTGGGTCAGCTCTGAGGTCAGACCAGGCTGCTCAGGGCCTCACCCAGTCGGGGCTGAAAACCACCAAGGATGGAGACTGCACAACCTCTCTGGGCACCCTGTGCCACTGCCCAACTGTCCTCATGGGGAAAAGGTTTCTCCTTATATCCAGGCTGAACCTCTCTTGTTTCAGTTAATACCCACTGTCTCTCACCCTCTTGCCCTCCACCACGGTGACATGCCCAGCTCCAGCTCCAGCTCCTCAAAGACCTCCCCATAGGCACTGGGAGCTGCTGTTAGGTCCTTCTGAAGCTGTATCTGCTCCAGGCTGAACAAGCCCAGCTCCCCCAGCCTCTCCTTACAGGGCAGGTACTCCAACCCCCACCATCTCTGTGGCATCCCCTGAATCTGATCCATATGGGAGAGTGAGATTTTTCATTAAATATACAGCCACCTTTATAGTATATTTCTTTGTAATGGAGAAAGATGAGACATTTATTTCCGTGCCACTTACCTTTATGATTGAAAACATGCACTTTGCTAGGTAGCACTAGGAATTGTCTTAAATCCCCCTGTAATAATCTCTTACCAGTAATTTAAACCTTAATTTTAAGCTTACCACTTGCTTGTAGTACTTCCTATAAAACTGTATGCATCAGACATCTAGGGTTTTTTTGCCCCTTATTCTCAAGGGCTTTTGCAATAGAGTTGAGAAACTGCTTTTTAAAAAGCCCAGCTGTATAAACATGAATGTGGCTGGCAAGCAAAAGCCAGGGCTTTAAACATTATACTTCCTTTCCTAAATGTTTTTAAAATGTATGGTTTTATTCCTAAAACTCCTTACAAATCAAAAATTTACAGTAAACTTCACTTAAAGAGTGTTTCTTCCATGCATTTCTGTGAAGAACAAGCACCTGTCTTTAGGGTTTGTTATGCTGTCTCTTTTGGGTAATTTCAGTGCAACTTTTAAAATTTATTCAATGTTATTCTAAACTGTTTGTGTCCATATATGAGAGACTTTCATCCTGAAAAGAAATCGGGGGTAGACAGCCAGGTAGAAATTCTATTAGGTATTGACTTGGAAAAAGAAAAGACATCAGGCATACAGTTCAATTAGGCAATGATTGATGCACCTGGAAAGAATCAGGTAATACCTCATTCAGTATAGATCATTACTTGTGAACAACAGCCACAACTCTGCTATTTTTCACTGGTGCTGAAGAGAATTTTTCTCCCCTCCTTGAAATCCACATCATTAACCTACCCTCTTCCTCTGCTGCATTTCTTCTTACAGTACCTAGAATGACAAAGGCTTTCATGGGGTTAGGTACTAGAGCCAGCACTGGTTTGAAATGTCTGGATTCAGTAATGATAGTATTTATTCTGATTTGAAATTACTTAAGAAGTATAGAAGATACAGTGCTCTTAAGTAGTGATCAATAGAAAGCTGAGTCAGAAATTATGAGGAGTGTTCATTACTAATAGTAAATGTGTTAACATACATCAGAAAAAAGAGCTTCTGGAGGCAGGAGGATGTGTGTGTTTCTGTTAGGCTCCTAGCTCCCATTTTCATAAATAATAAATGTTTCAGAGGACATTACATTATTTTTTATTTCATATTCCTAAAGGGGCCATTTGTCCTTCCTGAAGGTGTAGAATCCACAAATTTCAAGTTCAAACTCCACTTACACATTTAACATGAAAAATTTCTGTTTCACCCAAACAATTTATCTAAATCCTCAAGTGTCCAAACTTTTAGAAAGAAATGTTGAATCGCTATATAAATAAATCATCAAATCTTTTTTCTTCCTAATGTTGATTTTTATTACATCTACAGTGAACTATGTCCTCCTATGAACAATGGCTATCCATTCATAGTGGAGGTCTTAAGATTTGAGAATAAAGTTGCTATAGCATATTATTAAAACAGTAAACTGACAGACAGGGAACATATTTAGCCATGATGGCAGAGCTAAAATTAAAGTCTTTTAAAGACATATTATATGTATATCTGGGTTGACATGAGAAATAAAATACATCAAACCATACCAAGATCTAGTTATGAGTGTCAGAGAGACACAGTGCTACTGTGGTATCTTTAAATATATTTATGTGAGTGTTTGCAAACGTAAACATCAGGATTTAAAAAATAGAAATGTAACGTGATGGCTGTCTCAAAAAAAAAAAATTTAGAAAATTAAGTTTTTACCTTTGAACTGGATTCCTGGGGTTTCATCTTCCATTTTTTGTACTGTTGACCAGCTCCTTCCCATTAGGAGCAAAGTTATGTTGTCTAGACACAAACTTATTGTTTCCCTACAGTTTACTAGCAAGAGAGATAACTGGATAGTTTGTACTTGATGTGATCAATGAACCCTTACAATGGAAGAAGGCTCTGAGGAGATGGATAAGGGTGATGTGCTTGTGAATCTCAGGGAAGAATATAAGGAGGGACTGACCATGGGTGTTGCAAAGAAAGCTGAACTTGTCTCAACACAAATGAGACTGGAGGCTACATCTGCTGAGTGGATCAACCAGCTGTGTAAATGTTCATCCCTGAGTTAATCAAGAGTGCAAAATGAATTCCTGAGTTAGCCAAAGCAACATGGGGTGTATATGTGTGGGGGCAGTGTATATGTGGCTCAGCCCCACACTGAGTGTAAAAACCAGCCAAAGAACTTTGAAGAGAGCAAGAGTCTTGAGCTGTGTTCAACCTATGTGTTACTTTCCAGGGACTGTGGACAACATGTCATTACAGTGAGCATATAATAGAGACTGATAATCACATTTATATTGTGATTCAACTGTACGTTGCAATTGCTATACTCTGTTAGATGTAATTTGTACTTGTGATTTAAGTACATTGCTGTATCACTGTGCTGAATCAAAATTCCATGTAACTTCAAATAACTTCAAGTAAGTAAACTTTGTATTAAGCATTAAACCCTACACATATGGAATATCTGAATAAGCCTAATCAGAGACTATTGGACTTTGACAACTGGGTACCACATTTTACAAAGTAATAAAGTAACCATAATGAAATAATAAAATACTTCTACAAACTCAGAACATAATGGCTGCAGTCATTCTTCAAGTATTTTTTTTTTTTACAGGTTCCATCTATTTCTTTCAAGAATCTATAAAATCCAATAACAATGACTCCTATACATATCATCCTCAAACGGTTAGCGTAGCCGGGATACAGGAGTACTATCCTGATTGCAATAAGAAGCACAACAAATGAGCAGGTCTTGAGCAGATTAGCATCTAGTGACATACCACTGCATATGCAAAATAATTGCCATTAAAAAGGTGACACCTGCCAAGTTATAATAGTTTAGCATCCTACATTTATCCTGAAGCAGAACAAGTTGTGGGTAGCTCATATCAAATGGTTCGACCAAAACTGGAAGCCAGTTCCAGTCCTGGGGTGTGTCCAGAGTGGTAAGGAGGAGCAGAGCATGGTCTGATCTCATGGGAGTTTGCAGCTGCTGTTTTGCATGGAGCCGCTGACTGAGGCACCTTCACTTCTCTGGGGCAGTTTTCCTGAATCTGATGAGTTTCTACCTGTGTAGAAGTTGTTTGGACAGAGAAACTTGGATTCTTGCACCTCTTTGAGGCATTTTCTCTCTTTTGGTTTGGTTGTCGGCATGAGATGGGAGCCCCTGTTCCTCCAAGGCCAGATGCAGCTGTGAGCAGGAGCACTGTCCTGGTAGGGGCTGCACAGTGCCAACTGCAGAGCTGCCAACTTCCAGCTGCAGAGCTGCCACCTTGCACAGCAACACAACAAACCTCTGCAACATGATGGCTCCTGGTTTGTTCAGGCACCAGCAGAAAATGGGCCTGAAGTTCATCTCTAGAATAAGTCACCTAAACTGAAGTATCTCTGTGTGTACCAGATGGTGGGGCTCCACTATAGTCAGCTCCATCTCGGTCCGCAGAGCCCAGCTGTGAGGGACTCAGCACAGCAGCATGAAGAAAGGCATCTGGTGCCGTGTGAGATGTAGGATGGAACCCAAGACATCTATCTGCATGAGACTGTCAGATATGACATAGGACTGATGAGACCTCTATATCCTTCAAACAACATTAAATATCTATATATGGCCAACTGAAATAATCCCAAGGTGTCTACCTCAGTGTAAACTGAACTGCTCCCTAGGGTTTAGTGGCTGTATTGACTTCACTGTTTATAATGAGAGTTTAGACACACAGCACCCAGGAAGGTGCTCAAATTTAGTTTTTTTTAATCTACAGCTGAATCTTACCTTGGAGCTCAGTGAATACAAAAGGAAAGCACTGCTGATCAGCAGCCCTCAGGTCCTGCCAAGCTCATGCAGGTGCTGTGCTACAAGCCGTCTTGTGCTGCAGGCAGACAGAAAGGCAGCTGATCCACAGTGCCCTAGAGGTCCACAGGGTCTACAGGGATTCATTCAAACAAGAGCCACTGCCTCTTTGAAACATGTTTATATGTTTCTTACTTCTGGCACTGGATCATGCTGAACATGTCTGGACACCCCAGTTGGACCTTTTTGTCAGCAAATGGCACAGGGATGCTGCTGTTTAATATAAAAAGGAGTCAGGTTGGTGTAACATCCCTTGCTATCTCAGCTGAAGAACTGCTGGTGAAAACCATTCTCAGTTGTCTTTGAGCCCCTTCTTGTAACAGGTCCCACAGATGGAGTCCCACCTGGAGAGGCAGAGCCAGAGTGTGTGTTTTTAACTGCTGTGGGATTCCATTTATCCAGCTGCACGATGGGCCTCAGAATACTGTCCTTTTTCCCAGAGAAAAGTGATCTAAATGTGATGGCATAGCCCTAGGCACTGGAGACCTTCCTCTTGAAACACAACTTTTGGTAAGAAATATTAACAAACGGACCCATTGACTTTTGTTTATTGTCTTAAGTGAAGTGTCTGCTGTTTCAGGGTCATAGACCATTCACCTCATTCACTATAGAGTGCTATTTTGGGCACCAAACACAGAGTGTATATCAAAACATGACACCTTTCAATTATTTGCAGTAGCAAAATGTATGTTGAAACCATATGGTTGTCATGATTCTTGTTTTCAAATAATTAGTACCTAAATGCTGCTTTAAGGCACTACATTTCTTCTTGCCACATCTCCCATCCCTCTTTATCCATTTTAATTTGAGGGGAAAACCGGCATGATTGTTCCAGTCTCTGCTGTGCCCATGAAAATTACCATCAGCCCAGCTAACTTTACCCACACCCACAAGATGCCAGAACTGCAGAAATTTTGCAGTGCTTGTTGAAATCTTACTATTCAGCAGTTTTGTGGGTTTCAGTGCTTTTAAAATGTAACTTTCCATGCTTGCTTGTTTGCACTGGGGTCAGCACAAGGTCTGTAAACCACTGCTGACTGCTTTCACCTTCATTTACATCTCTCTTCACAGTTTTTAATGCCTTTTTTTTTTTTTTTTTTTTTAATTCAGTGTCATCACTTAAGCCTGAGCCATAGATTTTGTATCTCACATTGCCCATCACTGGCAGGCTTTGACATTGTCATTTATCATTGCCAACTTTAAAAACTTCACTTGCTTGAGGCTATAAAGAGTCAATGTATCAAGGTAATAGACAGCCACTACAGAGGTCTGTACTTAATTCCCAGCTCTGTCAAGGTTTTTTGTCTTCCCTTAAAAAAAATCACGTTACGTCTGCAATGCTGTTTCAGAAAAAGGGGGAATACTGCTCATTTTCATTGGCCCTTTTATGTGCTTGTTTGCACAGTCCTTCACCAGTGTTTCTTCAGTTTGTATACAGAGGACATAAAAATCCATGCCTCAATATAGACTTCTAACCACTGGTATAATATAAATAGCAATAAAAGGTGTAAGAAAACATATTGGATCATGTCTACTTACATGGCCAGGGCTCCCAAGGGAATCAACTGAATGTGCAGAAAACACAATTCAGCCATAGTCCACTCTCAGATGGCTCCTTACACACACTCTTTCAGAAATCAGTTTCTGTTTTAGCATCTTGGTTTACTCCTGGTTACAAAATAGTTACAGACTTCCTGCCTTTTTTCCCTTTGTTTCTCTACTCATTTGCAGAATCTGTTCAAAACAGTGGACTGTCTTTTCACTCATTTGTTTCATTGTCTTATAATAGCAAAAGACCCAGCTTTATGTATCTCTTCTTACCCAAATCTAATCAGAAAATTGTTTTCAGAAAAACTGCCTGGTTTAGTTTTTTGCTATAATTACTTTGTCCAATTTTTCAAATATTCCTTGGAAATGCCTCAGGACAGCTCTGTAGAGGGTACCGAAGGCAAAGTTTTTGAAAGAGTTTTCATTGCCAACTTCAAAGGACTTCAGAACATCTGTGTAAAAAAAATCACAGAGAGTAGAAAGTGAAAAATCATTCTTCCCTACCTAATCTATCATTATCTTCCTGCAAGACAATTCTATTTACTACTGCTTTGACTACTGCAGCTTAAGCATTTTGAAGACCAGACCTCCACACCTTCTTGGAGCATCGTTCAATAGGCTAACACCATTCTTTAATTTTACTCTTGTGCCTAGATAAATATTTTTTTTGCTGTCCTACATTTATATCATTCAAATATTGTCTCTGATTACTTAGCTTCACCTTTAATTACCAGTTAGCTAAGCTTTATTTATTAAGGTAACCCTGAAACCACTTAGGAATCATTTGGGATCATTATCTCATAAATTGTGATCATGTGTTTGCAGTAACGGTTAGGAAATTAATTTCTCCTATTCCAGAAGCAAAGATTCCAACATCAGAGCAGAGAAAGAGTAGTGGTATAAGGGTCTGACAGAGAATAAAAACCTTTTAGTTAAGTCTGGCAAAGGGCAGTGATATACAAATGGTGGTATACAATTGTTCTCCCATAGGTACAAGAAAGCTAATTTCAGAGAATTGGGAATTTGCAGGAATGTTACTTATGGAGTTTGAAGCTATTCACTTTACTCATAGATTTCTGAGATATGTCTGGTACTGTTCTGCAGAGCAGTGACACTCACAGCTTCATGGTCTCAAGAAAGTATTCATTCCAGCCATGAAAACCACGTCAAGGCAGCACCACTGTTCCTAAGTGCCACACAAAACAAGTAAAATTCACTGTAAAATCTGCTTACCACAGAACTGAGCACCCCAACAGCAATGAAAGCAGTGCTGCAAATACCAATACAGAAATGTTGGAAGAAAAGAAATAAGACATATACATAATCTGGCAGTCTGCATTAGCAAGGAGTGCAGTGCAGTGAGATCATCAGCAATATGGATTCAGTGCTTGTCCTGAAGCACTTTAGGGGAGAGCACTTCTTAAGAAGGTGAGATAATTAACAGTCTTTATGCCATCACAGCTGAATAAAAAGTCTCAGCGCTGGT
This sequence comes from Strix aluco, assembly GCF_031877795.1. NCBI lineage: Eukaryota > Metazoa > Chordata > Aves > Strigiformes > Strigidae > Strix > Strix aluco. The sequence continues at coordinate 122,512,577 of NC_133932.1, forward strand.
GATGAATAGTGTTAAGGAGACTATACAAACTGTTTGAACAGATGTTGTCTATCCCTAATCCGTGTACCCATATTTAGCACTGTCTGAGATGGGCAATGAGGTAGAAATAGCCTACATAACAAATTCCTCTCAGCTTTAGTTGCCTTTGCTGTTTGTCATCATAAGACAGAAGGTTAATATTGTTTGAGTATCAAATTGAGCTTTTACACATTCGGCTTCACTGATCTTTGTCCTTTTCCTGTTTTGTCAACAAGGTAACATCCATGGCAGTGTAGTGTATTCCAGAAATTGTGTACCAGTGTCTACCTGAAAGCTGCCTGAGATTTTACATGCAGGAACAGCCTCCATGAAAGAGGAGGGTGAATTAATGAAAAACAGCACCTCCCCTTGGACCCATGCTTGTGGGCGTGTGATATGATACAAGTCTTAGCAGCAACTGAGATTGGAGTGACCCTAGGGAGACAGATATAATCTTTAAGCTTTGAAGTATAATAATGCCATGTCTATCATAGTGCCAGATTTATCCTATTATCCACCTGGTAAATCAGAATCACATATTTCTGTCGTTCTAGACACACAGGTTCATTGCCTACCTGTAGCTGGTAGATTGTCTCTCTGAGTGTAGCTGTCTTATTGATCTATGGCTGTGCTCTGCTCATAAAGTAAATTAAATTCATGGGTTTTGAGGAAGGTAAATTGTATGAACTAGTCACTACATAATCTGCTTTACTACTGATAAAAAACATTTTTAAATATTCAAAACTATTTCATGATATTTAACATTTCTGGTTTTGAGTACATCTCAAGCACTAAATTATTCTGAAAGATATATAGGAATTCACTTTAAGGATCTCTGAAGTAAAATTTGTGTTAATGCTTTAGAGTTATATTTTTTTACAGAAACAAGGAAATGTAATATCCTTTTGTATACTCTATAATATTATTTCTTACCAGCCAAGGCAACATTTATTAATAATTGAATTTTGTGTGATCTATTCCAACTGTTAAAAATTGCTGTTGAACTACTGTAACTAATGAAAAGTTGCAGAATTTATTTAAAAGATCATGAAGCTTGTTATATATTTTTATTGTCTATCAAATAGTAGAAAGCCAATTTTTCTAGCAAGGAATAAGTTATTGCAAAGTTGTTGCCAGTGTAAGTTATTGCAAAATAATCGAAAAGTGTGGTTTGCTTCTGCCCATTTCTTCCCACAACCTATGTCAATATTCAGAGACCATGTTTATACGAGGATACAGTTTCAGAGCCCTCAGTGGGACAACAGAAGTCTAAACCACAGTGTTGAGGAGGAGAGAAAAAGTAGCCGTCTAAGCATGTTTACTTTCAGCAACAAGGAAGTTCTAAATTGTACCTAAGTGGTGACTCACTGGGTTGGGACTATAAAAGTAAAGGTAACTGCTCTCTGAAACATCAGGGCTTCAGACTTCACAAATCCAACATGATGCAATCAAGACTTTCAGCTGTCTTCTTTTTCTTGTTGGGTTTGTCATTTTGCCTGACAATCCCTATTCCCCTTGAAGATAGCCATGAATTCACAGAGAAAGACCTTCAGTTTGCAGAGGTACAGTATAAAATAATTAATTTGCATGTTCTGTAAACAGTAAGTTCTGTAGTTACAACAGTTTGGAAACTAGGCTTATTACTTCTTTTCCCCTTAGCGCTATCTCAGGACTCACTATGATCTCCGTCCAGATCCTGCTGGCATAATGAGGAAGAGTGCCAACACAGTGGCATCTAAACTTCGAGAAATGCAAGCATTTTTTGGCTTGGAGGTGACAGGCAAATTAGATGAAGAAACATACGAGCTGATGCAGAAACCAAGATGTGGTGTCCCAGATGTGGGGGAATATAACTTTTTCCCTAGAAAACTCAAATGGTCAAAAACTAATTTGACATACAGGTAAATGCATGGCATTTTGAGTATTATTACTGTTATTACCTTATTTCCAGGTACCTTGTCCAATAGGTGGCTCAGTATATGAGGCTGATGGGAGAAGGATGCATTTGAGTTTGACAAAATTCATGTTGCAGTTTAAAATCATTACGGCCCCACTTTTGGAAAGGTCCCCCAATTTTTTTCCATTGCACTTTGTCATGGAGGAAAGCTGGTGTGGCATAAGCTCATTACTCCTCATCTGGCCTCCATGTAGACATTCTGTGTAGACACACATCCACGGCGTCAAATGAAAGAGGAGTAGGGACTAAGATCATGCACCTCACCACTGATCTTCACAGCACTTAACCTCTAGGTCACTCCTTAGCTCTGCTTTGGACCTAGTTTAGTGTCTGCTTCACACAGGTCTTGTCCTGGACAAAGCAGTGTAGATGCAAACCAGTCTGTGCCATGTGACTGTGAGAGCAGATAGTGATCCTTGGCCCTCTTCCATTTCACAATCCAGATGTAGATATCTATGCTTGGTCAGACAAATCCCTGCACCATGACCTCAGAAAGTTGACCTGAGGAAGCTACAGTGCTGAAAGGTCACATGGTAGCTCCTTCTCCCTTAATACCACAAGGTCATCAACAGCGGGTTTTGACCAGCTGCAACCTGAGTTTCTTTAGCAGATTCCAAATATAAAATCACTGAACTCCATCAGTTCAGTATGTGGTGATAAAAATTACTTTAATATGGATGATTCTAGCCTATGAAAAGCTCTTTGGATCATGTTTTTCTATTCCAGAAAGTGAGGATCATGAGATATTTTATATGGCATAAAAAAGTTTGAAGTTACTGATATAATTTTTCTTAATACAGAATATATCTGTCATTTTCTGTGTCTTCTGGTGCATATAAAACCAATTACAGAAGGCTGTTGGATCATTTCAGATGTCTCTGAATTATTTTAATGAAAACAGAAATGTTTAATTTTATTTTTTTGAATACTGTATGCAGCTGTCAGGCTCTTTGTTTTTAGATAAGAACATAGGAAAAAAGCAAAAAATTTTTATGAGGTGTACAGTCAGATAAAAGTGTGTTACACATTTTCGTCAATTCACACAATTTAACTGAACATATTAATCTGTTTGATAGAATTATGAATTACACTTCAGATCTGAGACGTGCTGAAGTAGACAGAGCTTTCAAAAAAGCATTCAAAGTTTGGTCTGACGTGACACCACTTAACTTCACCAGAATACGAAGTGGTATAGCTGATATCATGATCTCCTTTGGCACTAAAGGTAACACAGAAACAAATTATTTTTACTTTATAGTTGTATTGCTGCCAATAAGATGGGATAATTGATTTAATTGTTTTGAATGTTGTGTTATAGAACATGGTGACTTTTACCCCTTCGATGGACCCTCTGGATTACTGGCTCATGCTTTTCCCCCAGGTCCAGATTATGGAGGAGATGCCCATTTTGATGATGATGAAGCTTGGTCAGATGATTCTAGAGGTAACAGAAGTTCCTGGAATTATTTGAAATGGTGATAGATGGACATTTTTGTCTGTTTGATATCTGTAAACAGTTTGTTTTGTCTGTTTACTGTTCATTCATCTTTATGTTCACTGTCCACTCATAGGAAACTGGGTTTAACCTCCAATCACAAATGGAAGTATAACATATGCCTAGCATAAATTTTAAGATATGCAATTCATAAGTGAGGTGATTAAAAAAATGGAACAGACAAGGTATTGTGTCATCTTGGCATTTCACTGAGCTCAAAGGCAGCTAATTCTGATCAGTTACTGAAGCCTATAGAAAATGTGTATACTTAACTCAGCTGCAAATTATCTACTTGCATTTAATTTCAAAATTCTTCACCTTGCCTATTCAGGACAGAGCTTTAATAGAACAAAATACTGTTTTTTTTCAGCACTGTGTTATTTCACCCTCCTGGCATTAAAGCTAATTTCTGCAATGCTGAAAACAACATGGACTCTCTACTGGAGCCGAATCCCTGACAAAAAATGTTCTTGATTTGAGTAGGGCTAAGACTTCACCCTAGAGCTTTCCAGTGTTGCTTATAAATTTCAAGAAATTTAAATCTGCCTACAGAACAACATTGTCAAATAAGATTTGGGTTGAACACTGGCTATGAAAGATTCAGCTGATTAGGCCCTTATGGCAACAAAACCCATGGTAGTTTGAAAAAGACAAGCATTTATACATCATTTTTCCATTTATCCAGTTGTCTCCTTCATTGTCCTATACATTAAAGCACAGTGTTAAGGTTAGTTTAGTCCAAGTCCTTTGGTGATACAAGGAGCTATACATTTACTTTCACTGTGGTTTGTTATAGGGTATAACTTATTTCTTGTTGCTGCCCATGAATTTGGTCATTCACTGGGACTTGAACACTCTAGAGACCCCGGAGCTCTGATGTTTCCAATTTACACATACACTGGAAAAACTGGTTTTGTGCTTCCTGATGATGATGTGCAAGGGATCCAAGAGCTCTATGGTAAGTCTGTATAATATGTATTTCCCATGTCATTATAACCTGTTACAGACATACTGCCACGTTACTAAAGAGCTGCAGATGTTCAATAGCAACAGTCATGGCTGATTAAGACCAATTCACTGGATTCTTGGCAACCAGTCATCAGGAACAGAAGATGCTTAGATGTAATAATTCAGAGGGGAAAAAAAGGAAAAAAAAGAAAAAGGAAGGAACACTGCAGAGGGCAGTTGGTCACTGTGCTGTCTTCTTTAGTGGTGGGAGTGGGGGACAGAGTCTTTATACTTTTTGACCTGCCTCAAATGAGAAGGTAAAACAGAGTCTAAAGGGAGAAACAGAAGTATCCGTGTTTCATTATGGAAAGACTAAAACTTTTGGAGGACCTTCAAAATGTGGGATAAAGAAAGCAAGTCCATTTAACATCTTTGCAGCACAGCTGAACTGCAAAGTCCATGAATGTATTTGGATAAAGGACAGAGAGAACAGACTTTCCCCAGTACAAATGGTTTGCCCATTATGCCTGTATTCATTATGCTGTTTGAGAACTCTTCCATGTTCTATTTAATATCATGATCCACAGAAAGGAAATGAACGTTGTCAAACTTAGATCATATGATTCCAGGTGCTGGAGACAAAGATCCCAACCCAAAACATCCCAAAACACCAGAGAAATGTGATGTAAATTTATCACTTGATGCAATAACAGAACTTCGTGGAGAAATGCTAATCTTCAAGGACAGGTAAAGAGACTGCCATATCATGGGTGGTGGGTACTGGATAAAATCTGAGCAAGTTAGAATGCCATTTCAGTTTTTTACTAAAGATGAGTAAACATAAATTTAAAAAATCACAAATCAATATAGATGCCTCTAAGAAACTATATCATATCATAGAATCGTAGAATCACAGAATCATCTAGGTTGGAAAAGACCTTGAAGATCATCTCGTCCAACCATTAACCTAACAATGACCATTCTCAACTATACCATATCCCTCAGCGCTATGTCAACCCGACTCTTAAACACCTCCAGGGATGGGGACTCCACCACCTCCCTGGGCAGCCCATTCCAACACCTAATAACCTGTTCTGTAAAGAAATACTTCCTAATATGAGTCTAAACCTTCCCTGGTGCAACTTGAGGCCATTCCCTCTTGTCCTGTTGCTTATTATTTGGTTAAAGAGGCTCATCCCCAGTTCTCTGCAACCTCCTTTCAGGTAGTTGTAGAGGGCGATGAGGTCTCCCCTCAGCCTCCTCTTCTCCAGACTAAACAACCCCAGTTCCCTCAGCCACTCCCCCTACGACATGTGCTCCAGACCCTGCACCAGCTTCATTGCCCTTCTCTGGACACGCTCGAGTCATTCAATGTCCTTTTTGTAGTGAGGGGCCCAAAACTGAACACAGGAATCGAGGTGCAGCCTCACCAGTGCCGAGTACAGGGGTAAGATCACTTCCCTGTCCCTGCTGGCCACGCTATTTCTGATACAAGCCAGGATGCCATTGGCCTTCTTGGCCACCTGGGCACACTGCTGGCTCATGTTCAGCCAGCTGTCAATCAACACCCCCAGGTCCCTCTCTGACTGGCAGCTCTCCAGCCACTCCTCCCCAAGCCTGTAGCGCTGCTGGGGGTTGTTGTGGCCGAAATGCAGAACTCTCATACAGTTGGCCTTAGCCCAATATATTTCTTTAGGCAGGATTTATAATACAATTACAGACTTGACTGCCCAGTAATATGAAGTGAAGATGATACGGCTGAAGACTGACACCATTTGTACACAGTTTTCATTTCACAAGGCTGTCTTCAACAAGTATAAATCTACTAACATTTATTTGAATGAAGTTGTACTACATTCAGAAGCCTTACTTGGGACAGCAGTGTTTCTCTTATTCTAAATGAGAAAAAGATTCAAGTTTGTTGTTGTTTGAGATGATCACTGTGTGAGTGACAGAAATGGTGTGCAGTTAGGTGACTATGAGGAAAGGAAAGTTCTACAAGGGGGTCTATGTATTGAAAATTCTATGAAATGAAAAAAAATTAATTCTCCATTAACTAATTTTTAGTAGACCATATCAGAGATACTGCTCTTCTGTTGTATGGCAAGAAACATAAAATATATTTTCTTATTCTGAACTAGGTTTTTCTGGCGACTGCACCCTCAGATGGTTGAGGCAGAACTGGTGTTACTTAAGTCCTTTTGGCCAGAGCTTCCAAATAAAATAGATGCAGCTTATGAAAACCCCATCAAAGATCTTGTGTTCATGTTTAAGGGTGAGTTTTCAATTTTGTTGTTGGCAAAAAAATTACACATATTTAGTCAAGCTCAGTACGTGATGTAAAGGTAATCAATAGAACAAAACATTCTACCTTCCTTTCTCAAAAACCAAACTCTGCTGGTTTCACCCCATGCAAATCCATACATTTTTCAGTGATTTAAGAGAGGTACAATTAAGCTCAGATGACTAAGGTCATAGTTAGCATAAATAGTTTAATACCTGCTGAGTATGTGACCTAAGAATCTGTTAGCTGTATGAAAACAGGGATCATGGCATCCTCACTTTATTCTGCTCTCAAAGCTGAGTCTTTACAAAAGTTTCATGCATACTTTGTTCTTCTTTTCAGGAAAGAAAGTCTGGGCTTTGAATGGCTATGACATAGTTGAAGACTTTCCTAAAAAGATATATGAAATGGGATTCCCAAAAGAAATGAAAAGAATAGATGCAGCTGTCCATATTAAAGACACTGGCAAGACTCTCTTTTTTACTGGAAATAAGTACTGGAGGTAAGCTGGAGACAGATTGGTGTGTCCCTAGTCATAACTTGTCCACAGGTATCAAAGGATCAGCCAGCTGTTTCAAACTAGGCACTTGATTGTGTCTCATGTTTCCAGTCTGTGGTTTTCATTGGTGCTATAGCTTTGTAGAATATGTCATAAAGGTGTATGCAAGACTTTTATAAACATATGGGCACAGTCATTAAAAACTGAAAGACTGAAAGAAAGGAAAGGAGAATAAAGTGCCCTAATCCAGAACAGTTTGTAATATGGTCATGTCTTCTAGACAAAATTCCCATCTTGCTTCCTTGAGTTGCTTGTGTGACACAAAATGGTATCAGTGCTGTGAGAGTAAGAAATCTATCCCACCCTAGGATGGCTGTTTTTTGGTGTCCATGAATGGGGCTTACAGCCAGGTCTGATGCATAATTAAGACACTACCATTCCTTCCCAGTACCTCTGTGCCAAGCAGCCTCAGGATAGGCTTGTAGTGCCAATAAATCCAGGTACAATCATCTCCATATAATATGTACTTTACAGATCAGTTCTGAAAATATAGCTTTATTAGTTTTGTGTTTATTGAGCTTGCACGTCTGGTAGAAGAGTGCCCTGGCTGTTGTCCTAAGTTTCATTATTGCACTAGATGTAAAGTACCTAAAGACTACTGGCTACTTCTGGTGTGGGTAACTTCAAAGCATACAAAAGGCACAGAACAAACTCCCAGACTGTTTAAATCCTCTCAATTTTTATTTTCTTTTGTGTTTAATATAGTTATGATGAAGAGGCAGAGGTTATGGAAGCAGGCTACCCCAGGCTGATAGAGGAAGAATTCGCAGGAATTGGTGATAGAGTGGATGCAGTCTATCACAGAAATGGTACATAATCTGATAATGAAACTTTATTACAACTAGTTGTCTTTGAAACTTGAGATTAATGTCCTGTGGTAAATTCTGTCATTTGTAATTTTGATTTTTTCACATCAACACTTCTGTTCTTGATTGAATCAGGTTTCTGATCTAAATTGACCTCTGGCCAAGGTGCTCTTATAAACTGCATACATATATATTTGAGGAGCCAAGAAAGACCTGCCTCCTTGCTTAGGGAACCTGAAGTCATATGCTTAATATAGAAGTATTATAATGTGTTCATTCCTTCAAATGGAGCCCTTCCTATCCAACTCTTCAAGGAGTGTTTCCAAGTCAGAGTTTTAAACATTAACAGGCAAATGCTGTGTTTTCCTAAGCAAGTGCTCTATAGTAATAGAGCTTGACAGTAGATTAAAATATCAGTTATTTTAAAACACTGAGCCAAGTCTGGCAAATGGAATGTGGACCTTAGAAAATTTAGCTCAGCATTCTAAATGCTAAATCATTGCATTAAAAAGTTATTAAAAAATGAAAACAAACACAATTTTTATTTGAAGGGTAATTTTAATGTGACAACACAGTTTTCTCAGAGTTAATTCATTTTAACTTTCTTTTTTTTTTTAGGTTATCTCTACTTCTTCAATGGACCACTGCAGTTTGAATACAGCATCTGGAGCAAAAGAATTGTCCGTGTCCTGCATACTAACTCCATATTTTGGTGCTAATTATAGCTGAATGCCATGTCATAGGCTGCAGAGCAGCTTGTAGTACATGGAAGTAATAATATGAGCATATAGATTTATTAGAGGGCAGCAAGGTTCTGTGAACAAGCACTGGCTACCTACCACCAAATGTATACTGTATATATGGAACTATATAGCTGCATGTCAGTCTGGGACTGAATTAACTTAATAGGAAAAAAGAAAAGAAATAATTAGCATTTTAAGGGGCATTACACCATTTAAAGTTTGTCTAGTATTAAAGTGAGATGCTGGATACATCCTACATGATCATGAGCACTATTAATACCCAGGAATCTAAGCTTGTCTAACATCTTTCAAGGATCTCCTAGCACATCCCAAGACATAGACCTGGTATACCCAGGAGTGTTATATTTTTAAGTTAGTCCTTCAGATTTTTGTGAAATTCCTGTTTCAATTCAGATGTGTAATGAATGATCAGGACTGCATGGTAACTCCCTGAGCAGGATAACACCAGGCTGAAACACTGAAGTTAGAGAATTCAAAGCTATTTGAATGTATCCCCATTTGAATGGGAATGTCCCCCTGGAAATGGATGCCCATGTCATCTTTGGAACAGGCAGAAGGTATAGAAGCAGCGTCATTCCAAAGCAGACAGAAAAACGAGAAAAGGGACGAGTGTCCCCTGCAGAAATCATCAGCCTTTATGATATTTGGGAAACCAAAAAGAAGTAGCAACAAGAGAATCACACAGGCTGAAACCTTGCATGAAGCCCATGTTTTCAGATGGTGTAAACTGAAGTAGTTCAAGTGACGTTTATAGAGGTTATACCTAGCTGTGCCAGCAGAGAACCTGAACATCCAAATCAAAATATTCAAAAGAATGTATTTTTTCATGTTGGTCACTCTTTTAATATCTATATCAATTGTTTCAGTACCATGTAATTTTTTGTTTTATTTTTTTTTAATAATGCAAATGATGTGGGACTGTGATTATTTTTGAGTTTAAAAAATAATATTAAATAAACTGGAGGAATAAAATGACATTGTGAAATTACTTAAATTAAAATTTCATATGCTGCGTGTCATAAAAGCAAGACAGAGCCCTAACCTGTTCACTTTATTCACTACCATTTTCATCTATATTTGAAAATCTGGGGGTTTTTTTCCCTCTGAGAAAATGAATTTTTATAGAAAAAAAAAGGACGAAAGACAGAAAGAGAGGAAAGACCCCTCAAATCTGCAGAATAAGAACTAAATTGGAGTGAGTCCTTATCATTACAGAAAGTATGAGAAATTATTAAGAAATACTGTGGAATTCAGTTCCACGTTAATTTGAATGCTAAGCATTAATAACTAATTGAAACTGCACTGTCCTCTTCTGCCACCTCAAAACCAGACCCTAAGTCAATCCATCAGCCAGGCCTGTTAAGCAAAGCCCATCAACAATTAATACCTTTAACAGGCATAAATTGGCTTACACGCCAGGTGAGTTTAATTCTGTAACCTGCGTGACATAGGTAGTTGGCTGAGGTAACCTAACAGATATAGTGGTCTTTTCTGACTGTAAAACTGTGAATTAATGAATTCCAGACTTTAATATGCTTACAAGAAATGCAAAGAAATAGAGCTGAAAAAAAAAGAACATTACAAATGGAAAAACTTGGAGTGGACTAAAATCAAAGTTCTGTTACATTATATAATATCGATAAAACTGTTAGGGAAAAAATCAGTACAATTCTCTATGTACAATAAACAGAAATTGGTTCATTTATTTATAAAAAATATTTTTGACAGACACAGGGTACCTTAAAAAGTAATGCTTGATACTGGACTGCAGTTTAGCTTAATTACTCTGCAGCGAAATAAGGGTCTGGACATGTAACCCTAGTCTTCATTATTCTCAGTGTAAAGACTTGGTGGAAAATTGTGTCAAAATAATAAAGAGTCTTCAGTAAGGGCTAGTTGTTGAGTCTGAGGGCTCTGAATTTCAAAGGTCTGACCTGAGCCTCACTGGAGTAGGGAATATGAAGGTGGACAGGGAAGCAAGGAAATGTCAATGAATGTCTTTCAGGTCTATGCAAATTTCTGTTAATATTGAACATTTGGCAGGGAAAAAGTTACTGCATAGAAAGCTGGATCTTCAAGAGTCTTCAGCATGATGATATCCAGCTGCTCCCCAGCCCAAACAGTCAGATTCCTGTTTGCTGCTCCGCTGACTGGAAGCAGTCTTCGGCACAAGTCCAAACATGACTCCAGCTCACCCATCTGCATCCCCAGTGAGAGACGTGCACTGCCCTGTGGTTAGCTCTACCTCAGTGGAGAAAAGTACCAGGCTGTCAGTTCCCGGCATTTCATTAAGAAAAAATGGAAAAAAATAAGGCTTGTTCTGCGGAAGTGGAAGGCTGAGGTCAGAGCCAGAGGTGCCGTGATGCTGCTGTCAGCCAGAAAGGAAAACTTTCCCCAGGACCTGGTGCCCTGGGACCCACTGCCATCTCATGAGAATAACATTGCACAAGTGCCTAGTGGGCACCCATATGGGATATCACACCAGACCATCAAGTATTAACAAGAAATGCGTCCTTTTCCTCAGGCAGAGACTAAACTGACTGCTTTCCCTGAGATATCATGAGTGAGGAAAAGAACAAGAGAGGCTGAGACAGCTGTATCCCAGGATGTAATATGAACACGTAACTTCCCACCATGTTTCTAGTTTTGACGGGGAACTACACAAATCCACCTAATAACACATGAACTGTACATGAACTGCAAATTCTTACATTTGGGGAAGATATAAAAAAAACCCAACACTAATAAGTAGAATTTAATGATTATATTCTGCTGAAATGAGGATCTCTGAGTAACAAGTTAGGATACTAAAATGCTTTGGAAATTTCTTCTGGATACATTCACTGTCAGGGCCACTAATTTTTCAGTCTATCGATCGTCCTTTTCTCAACATCAGTGCAATACACTTAAAACAGTATACTCCATGGATAGTCCCAGGAATAATGCAATCCCTTAGTTTAACTTCATTCATTGGCAAATTACACACACACATACACAGACATATTCCAACTTCTCGGGAACGTGAAAGCCTTTCAGGATACAACTTGATTTCTGAAAAAATGACACTGCAGCACACAAAGTCAGACAAAAGCAGAGAAAAATATCAGTTGCAAGGAACCCAAGTAAAAAAATAAAAGTATAATCAATAGTGTCTGAAATATCAAGTGCGTGATCACATGTGCTTAGAAGAACTAAGGACATTTTATCACCCTTTCACAGCTCATTCTGAGCTAGTATTTCCAGGCTTGTGAATATTTTACAGATGAAGAATGTGGTCTTGATCTTTGAATCCCTAATACTGATCTCTGATCAGCAAGACAGCTAAGCCCTTTGAGCTAGGCAGAAATTGACCTTCCTATCCCCAAAATAATTTTGAGACCTTCAAACATCTTTACTGTTTGAAGAAACAGAAATTTTTGACAATTTTAATGGAAAATCATTGTCTTGGGGGATAGTCTGTAGTCATATTGTCAGTCAGCATACTTACGGGGGGGTCTGGGGGGAGGAATATACTGTTTCAGTGTTTTGCTCAGATTGATTTAAACAAGGGTCTAGACTCAGTCTTCAGTCTTCTATCTAAGTGAAAGAATTGCACCTTCACTTCTGTTGGGGTCAGTTTCTTTCCACCTGTCCTGTTGGAGATGTTTGCTCTTTACACAAATACAATTAAACAATACTCTTTGGAAAGACTGACTACCCACTCATCGGAAAACTCTTTTGGGATGTAGGATCCAGCCCTTCTGTCAATAACATTTTGGGGGTTTTTGTACAAATTGGGGTGCCACACCAATTGTCGGTTTTGATGGTTCTGTTGAAAACAGCAGTTTCTGATGAAAAACAGCATTTCCAGAAAAGATCTCACCAATTCTCCCTAACATGGTGCAGAGGATACAAAACCCACAGAGACTGTGTCTGGCCTGGGAACTTCCTCTTTCCTACCTAACACAGTCTTCATGTGGTTGATACATCCTTTTTAGTCACAGCCTTTCGATTGCATACTGCAGTTTGAATTGCCAGCCAGTGCTGTTGAGGAGTATCTCTGGTACTCATTTAGCTATCCCCTCAACTTTGTACGCTGTTATCTCCCATGCACTGTACTACAGAGAGTGTGCTCTGCCCCTGTCTTCCTCATCGAAAATGGATGAGGGAGCATTTTGCTCTAAGAAAAATCTTTCTAGGCAGCAGAGAACCAGGTATCACTTTCTTATTTACATGTCACATAACAAATTTCCTACTGTCATAATAATAGAGGATGATTCCGTTCTGTGTGCATCTGAGTGAGCCTCAGGTAAAGATATAACTCAGGTTATATCTTTACTTTTTGCACACACTACACCAGGGTCCTATCACCAGGCAGTAGGAGGCTTACTGAGCTTGCATATTCCTGTTCTGCTCTTCTTTAAAAAGGCAGATGGGCCATTTCCAGGGTCAGGTGTTGCTTTCTCCAGCCCAAATAATGTTATGGTGTTCTGTAAGTTCACAATTACAGACACTGCCACCTTAGGAAGAGAGTAAGAAAAATTCCTTTTTATATCTACATGACTTGTGTTGTCTGAATATAGTCTTCACAGGAACATAAAATGATGTAGCCCTCTTCAGAGCCTGCCATCCTAATATGAACCTGCAGGAGTCTGTTGGGAACCAGCTGTGTCTGAAGGGTCTGGAGTTCACAGTGTCCTTCCCACTATGTGTTTATCTAACAGACATCTTTTGCAGACTCAGCTTGGGCTGTCTCCTATGTCCCCCATTGTGCCCCATCCTGAGAGGGGTGAGCAGTTCAAGCACTGTAAATGCCTGCTACACAGGAACAGACCTGCACTAACCTAGTGAGCGTTAGGGAGGGAGTACATGCGAGGAAGTGTAGCAGGAGGAGGGGTCCATTTTAGGGGGTGCTTTTTCCTGTGCTGTTTGCTGGTGTCTTCTCAGTGGTTCATGCAGACAGTCTACAGGAAGGATGTGGGCAAATGTAGCTTTGGCTGGTGGAATCAGTGTTGTTGGTAGAGGGACCAAGATAATTTAGGCTTATTTGGTGGAACTACACAAATCCACCTAATAGTACATGAACTGCTGTTGATTATTGTCATTGATTAATATGTCTTTTATATCCATTTTGATCTCTGCTAAGAACGATAATTTGGAGTTGGAGAAAGGGTAAGGCAGGAGAAAATATCTGTCAGATGCTCCTCAGGATCAGTTTCTGTGCTAGTTACAGGGTCCTGAACAAGTAGGACTTAGGTGACATAAACATATATTCCAGGAGAGAAAAAAGTGAGCAAACATCATTTAAACTTTCCAAAGTGAGAAAGTAGACAGCTGTCCTCTAAATCGTTAATACGTTGGAAAGGCAACAAACACTGTAAGAGGTACTGTGAGTTACATGAGATTTACTACTACCTGAGAAACTGGAGAAGGAATTCAATTTTATAATGAAAATGCTTTTTTATTCCAGCATAATCTCCAGAAACCTGCTCTGAGGACGCTAGATGGCAGTGACAGCTTTGCTCCGTAGAGAATCTGCACAGTACCAAAAATTATATGGAGAGTGAGGAAGCTGCAGCTAGTTATAGCAAATTCTTACATTTGGGGAAGATATAAAAAAAACCCAACACTAATAAGTAGAATTTAATGATTATATTCTGCTGAAATGAGGATCTCTGAGTAACAAGTTAGGATACTAAAATGCTTTGGAAATTTCTTCTGGATACATTCACTGTCAGGGCCACTAATTTTTCAGTCTATCGATCGTCCTTTTCTCAACATCAGTGCAATACACTTAAAACAGTATACTCCATGGATAGTCCCAGGAATAATGCAATCCCTTAGTTTAACTTCATTCATTGGCAAATTACACACACACATACACAGACATATTCCAACTTCTCGGGAACATGAAAGCCTTTCAGGATACAACTTGATTTCTGAAAAAATGACACTGCAGCACACAAAGTCAGACAAAAGCAGAGAAAAATATCAGTTGCAAGGAACCCAAGTAAAAAAATAAAAGTATAATCAATAGTGTCTGAAATATCAAGTGCGTGATCACATGTGCTTAGAAGAACTAAGGACATTTTATCACCCTTTCACAGCTCATTCTGAGCTAGTATTTCCAGGCTTGTGAATATTTTACAGATGAAGAATGTGGTCTTGATCTTTGAATCCCTAATACTGATCTCTGATCAGCAAGACAGCTAAGCCCTTTGAGCTAGGCAGAAATTGACCTTCCTATCCCCAAAATAATTTTGAGACCTTCAAACATCTTTACTGTTTGAAGAAACAGAAATTTTTGACAATTTTAATGGAAAATCATTGTCTTGGGGGATAGTCTGTAGTCATATTGTCAGTCAGCATACTTACGGGGGGGTCTGGGGGGAGGAATATACTGTTTCAGTGTTTTGCTCAGATTGATTTAAACAAGGGTCTAGACTCAGTCTTCAGTCTTCTATCTAAGTGAAAGAATTGCACCTTCACTTCTGTTGGGGTCAGTTTCTTTCCACCTGTCCTGTTGGAGATGTTTGCTCTTTACACAAATACAATTAAACAATACTCTTTGGAAAGACTGACTACCCACTCATCGGAAAACTCTTTTGGGATGTAGGATCCAGCCCTTCTGTCAATAACATTTTGGGGGTTTTTGTACAAATTGGGGTGCCACACCAATTGTCGGTTTTGATGGTTCTGTTGAAAACAGCAGTTTCTGATGAAAAACAGCATTTCCAGAAAAGATCTCACCAATTCTCCCTAACATGGTGCAGAGGATACAAAACCCACAGAGACTGTGTCTGGCCTGGGAACTTCCTCTTTCCTACCTAACACAGTCTTCATGTGGTTGATACATCCTTTTAGTCACAGCCTTTTGATTGCATACTGCAGTTTGAATTGCCAGCCAGTGCTGTTAAGGAGTATCTCTGGTACTCATTTAGCTATCCCCTCAACTTTGTACGCTGTTATCTCCCATGCACTGTACTACAGAGAGTGTGCTCTGCCCCTGTCTTCCTCATCGAAAATGGATGAGGGAGCATTTTGCTCTAAGAAAAATCTTTCTAGGCAGCAGAGAACCAGGTATCACTTTCTTATTTACATGTCACATAACAAATTAGCACATGGGTGGATAACGGCATGTAAATCATGCAGAGCTGCATGATGGAATCATACAACATCACTGATGTAGAGAAATCAGGGTAAGACAAATGCCAGAAAAATTTGATCATGGGAAGCTACAAGGACCCATGGGATAAGATGTCATAGTGGAGGTCTCCTGAGGCAAACTGCAGCATGGGTACCCCAGGACAATTACAAGGTGCTTGCAGTGCCATGGTGTGTAGCTTCAACAAGGGACACCCTCATGAAGGGAGTTGCCAGGGCAGCGAGGATGTGGCCAGGTAAGTGGAATAACTGAGCTTGGTAAAATGCCTGCTCTCCTTCTAGCTCCATATTTTTATCTATTAGTCTCAGTCTATTAGATTAGATCCTGCAGGCAAAAGCCATAAAGAAAAACAATTTTTATGATTCTGACAAAGCCGAGATAAAAGGTTGGTTTTTGCCTCAAAGTAGTCCGTATCAGAGACTTAGCTGATGGCTGGGCTATCTGGCTGTAGTTTCTAGGAATCATCCACGGACCCTTTCTCATGGAAAATTTGGGTGTGTTGGACTAATAATTTAGCAGAGGTTTTATTGACAAAATGCTTTGGGAACATTTTTGTAGTTCCTCTGTGGAGGTTCTGTTCCAAAACAAAGCAAAAGAATCTCCAATACAGTCATCAGTCCAAAAATTATCTTGCTTTTGAGAATAGATTTCCAACTGAGGTCAATTCCAAATTAAGAGAAGCAAAAATTACATGAGGCTTTCATAAGTACCACAGAAGTGTCCTGTCTACAACTCTGTTGGAAATCATGGTGCAAATAACTTTCAGGGAAAATCATGGTGCAAATAAACTTTCTTGGAAATGCAGCCAGCTCTAGCTACAGTGACACAAAACAGTGAAAAAACAGCATAGTAATATAATGGAGATACAGAGCTATTACAGGAGAATCAGGATGTAGTAGGAAATATAAAGTAAGTGATAATATCAGTGTATTTCCAATTACTTCATTTGTATAACTATTATGAGCATCTGAAGTGTGATAACTAAGAAAGAAATAACCAGTATGAAGCCCTGCTAGGGTCTGAACCACAATTCAGACAAAATAGAAATCTCAACATTGACTTCATTTGGCTTTGGTTCAGGAAGTAATTGCACAGATAACAGCTGCTTTGCAGATTACTTGGGAAACTTATTCGTCCTGTACGAGTGGTCTCAAGTTTAATAATAGCTTGAGAGGAGACGCTAACAACGTATGTGCATTGCTTTGGAAGAGCACCTGGATCTCATACCATTCAAGTGTTCCCACCAAAGGACAGCAGAAGCCCTTCAGCAGCTTTCTTCTGCGTGTCAAGGAGGAAACAGCTCACAGCTTCGCATTCAGGAATTTTCTGCGTTATGTTCATGAGACTTAGAGTATGAGTTACACTCTCTGAAACTGAGTCACTTGATGCACAAAGTAAATATCGGATGTGGGCTCACTATCCTTGTGTGAGGCTGCACATGCATCAACTTCAGAGGGAAAATATTTGTTGAAACTTCAGGCTCAAACAAACCAATACTGTGCATTCAGCCTTAAATAAACACTGGAAATTTTAATTTTTATGGTTCTTCTTGCTCCATTCACAGCTCTCTGCATTGGATTTGTCATGGCACTCCAAGGAATGACTTGCATTATATTGACATATGTTTAAAGTGTGAAGTTTCTCCTTGGATCGAATAATTACAGTTGCAGAACACCAGAATTGCCCAGCTGTCCAAATCAGAGGTCATCTCTGACTATCCTATTCCTCTCTATCCTTAATGGAAATGAGGAATAAACAAAATCCTGTCATGGAATATTTCAAGAGCTGCTGAATTTTGCATTGTTTTTCTTTAATTTTCTTGCATAGATACAGGGTTCTTAATATCCACATTCTCACTTGAATCTCATATTTAAAATAATACAGTAACCTCCACAGATTTTTTGTGCTCTTTATGAAAGAGTATTTCCCTGTTATCTATGTTTAAACTATTGTCCTAGTTCACTGAATATGTCATTGTTCTTATACCGAGAAACAGAATAAATAAGAGTACCTACTTTCTGTAAATTGCTTGTTTATGTATCTTTAGCAGATATCTTATTTGTTTTAACTTTAAAACTGATGTTACAATTTTTTGTTCTTTGGTGTGAGCAATATTTTTCATTCTCCTGACAGTTTTGATAGTCTTTTATTCTTGCTATCTGCTTTCTAATATCGTGTGACCAGAACTAGACACAATATTCAGGTCAGACTGAATCAGGTCATTACAGTTCTTGAATTATCCTCAATCTCCTTCTATATACTTTATAACTTTATTGTTTATAGACAGCTGTATTATAAAGGTTTATTTTAACCTCTGTTATCAGGAATACCATCTAATAAGGGAAGACAAGCCAAGGGAACACAAATTTAAGAATTCCTCCAAAATTATGGACAAATAAGCAGAAGCCAGGGACATCGTCAGCATTACTTAAGTGATTAGTTATCTGCAATTTACCATTTTCTCTGTGTTTATGAAAGGTCAGAGATTTACAAGCTCAACATGTGTAAACACTAATGGCCAATATTAAATCACAAAAAAGCCCATCCATCCTGTTAGAATGGAACCACTCAGGACTAAAGTAATAGATATTAGCATTAGACAAAGATGGAGAGCTGTGCGAAATTATGACTTGTTTTACTTCCTCTGATGTATCTTACTACAGGGTACTTACTGCTCATATTACTGTGACAATTTTATGATGCCAGGTTTGAGAGAATGCGTTTAAAAAAACAGTCAGAAGGAAAAAAATCCAGCCTGAAAGCACACTTCTCAGAAGTAAAGGATTTGAGAAAACAAGCTACTTTATGACAGGGTAGAAGTTTAATGAATGTATGGAATGCAAACTTGGGGGGACAGAATAGGAACAAAGTATGGCAACAGGAAGGGCGAGAAGGTTGTCATTACCAGTAAACTCTACTAGTGCTGTTATCCTTAAAAGGGAGGATACATAAACACAAAACTCCCAGGAGCAAGAAATGTCAAGCTAACTTTGACAAATATGTGAGACCCACAGATTTGATCCTATGTGGAAATACATGGGCAGATTAAATCACCCATCATTGCAGATCAGGCTGCAAGGTTACAGAGCTGTAATTCCACCACCCACACCTTACAAACAACTGCAGCTGTGTAGGTGGCACAGATGTGTTTAGGCTCAGAATGGGTAGACTAAATTTTGGTGAAATGATATAATCAAAACAATTCTCAGTATTATTTCCAGCAATATGATTTGTTACTGAAAATACTGTACATGTAAAATACCTATTTTTAAAAATATCACAGTGACATAATTAGTCTCACTTCTTCTGCATTTAATGACTAAACATACTGTATGTCTATGTAGTCAAGATAGAAGCTGCAAACCTGTATCATTAATGACTCACATTGAAAATGACCAAAAGGGCCTCTTGCTTCTTCTGAAATATCGGGACAAAAACAGAGGAAGGCTTTAGGGGCCATGCAACTCAAGGTAAAATGCCTTCTGTTTTGACACAGACATGCTGTTTCTTGTGGACCAGGTATAAGCAGTCTTCAGTACTCCAATTTGGAAATGAGTCAATTCCTCCTCCAAAGAGTTTACACTCCAGGTAGATGTAACGCACAGTGAGCTGGCAGGTATAACCACAGTAGCCCGTGAGCAGAGCTCCAGCCTGGAGGAGTCAGAGCCTGTCCTGTTTGAATAACATGCTATTGGGTGGAGAAGCCACTAGTCAGAATAGCAGACAGAAAGAAGGACTGCCATGAAGAGGGCCTGGCAAGGAGCAGGGAAGGGGAGGAAGTGAGAGATAAGCAGGAGGTGAGAAGGATAGGTGATTATGTCGGGCTGCCCCTGGACTACAGGGCAGGTCAATGCTGTAATGCAGCCCACTCATATGGTCAGCTGCAACAAGGAAATGCTGGAGCAGATCCTTTGCAGCTTGGTTTCCTTTCTGTGGAGGAGATAGTTTGTGCTTGATTTGATTCCCAGAGGGAACTGAAACATAGCCAGGGACCTGCAAGCTGGGAATTGCTCCCAGATCCCTTTGCTTAGATGTAGGGAAGATGATTAAGTGCCCTGGCATTCTTACAGGTCACATTAAAAGGCATGATTCAACCTTGTATCTTCAAACTTTCATATTAACAGTACTTGATAATGGAGCATTTTTTTTAGAGTATGGTCTATACTGGATCTGTTGCTAAGAAAATAACAAGCTCATATGCAGAGCTGGATAAAGAAGAGGTTTCCAAGCCTGCTTGTTTATTCTCTCATAACTGTTTTCGCAGTCAGACTGAACTCTTCCTGTTTGAAGTTTCAAAGGAAGAAAGATGACTTATTTTTATGTAAACAGTAAACATTTTCCATGATCTGGTTTATGAGATCCTCAGTTCCCTGCCTCAACAAAAGGAGAGATTTAATGGAACTTAGTGTTATGTTTGAAATGACATATTTTTCTGCAAAAAATTTCAGTTGCTACTCAACACAAATAATGCCAAGGAAAGCCTTGTAGCCCCATGTGTGAGATTAACTAAGAAGCAGCTTCGGGTTGTCATGTTGTCTTCATTCCTTCCTGTTATGATGATAAGAGAACAGAGAGCAAACACACAAGTTGGTGGTAAAGTGATAATGCCAGAGATGTGCCTTCACAGGCAGAGTCACTACAGTCACTCCCACAGCTTTTAACACAAACATGTCAAAATTTGTTACATTTCTTAAGCATGTGGGACTATGTTTAAGTGTCACTTATACAGCTATATGTGTCTTTCAGTGGTCTAGTTGCACATTTGCAAAACCCCCAACTAACTCTGTAAATCCATAAGCCACCTGGTATTTCTGATGCCAAGCATGGCCAGAACTGTGTAAGAGGTTAGACATACAACCAGCTTGCAGCACGTTATGAAACACAGCAGCTGAACTATACATTCTTCAACCTAATTGTCCCAGTCACCTCATGTGGTAGTTGTGGTCTAAGCAAGTCAGTCCCCACAGAAAACCCTTGAAGGCTGATGAGGGGGCAAAGCCATTTGTCTCACTTGATTTTTGTTAGATCACTTATGCTGAATATGAGACATCCAGGTTCAAAGTCCTTCTTTTCCTAAGAGATCCGAATACCTGCCACCTGCTTCCTAGAGAGAGCTGTAATCAACAGTTTGCTGAGCTTCTTAAAGGCTTTTTCTTGGGCCCTTCCACTGAAGCTGTTCTTGTATAAATAACCATATTAAGCCAGCAAGAAGACAGGGATACTGGAGCCCAGGTTTAGGAAGACCAGCAGGGGACTGTGGCCCCATTCTTAGCTGCTCATTCAAATTCAAACAATTTTTCTGTGGAGATCTGAGAAAGTGACTCTGCTCCATACTGCTCGGCAGTATTTTTGGTTATTTCTGATACTGGAGATCATCATAAGCAACTGTTGGGTTTTTTTCTTGGGAACATCCCAGATTTAATGTGTGGGTGTAGTTGACTAGTTGACTAGTCTGCTTCCTCACTTTGAATCATTAGATATTTCCATCAAGCAGCTTGCACAGATTTAATTTTCTTTCAGCTCTCAGGTGCCACAAATCTTTTCTCATTTGCTGTGTCAGGCATTCTTGCTTCAGATGGCATGGAGTAAATAGCGAAGACCTGGAGGGCCTTTCTGCACCCAGCAAAAGAACAAATTGCACGAAGTTATGGTGCATCATGTAACAGGAAATAATGCTTGCTAGGACTTGTGTGAAGATTAATATAGTTTGGGTTAGTGTTGAAAGAGCAGCTTTAGTACCTAACCTGTTAATGTGCTTATATGCGATTTCTGTATAGCAGTGTCTGCATTTGGATATCATCGAAGCAAGCAGGACCCTGATCTTGATTGCACTGCTGTCACATAAACGATATGAATTAGGCATCTCATTCCTCACCCCACCCCACCCCCCCCTCCAATGCCTTAAAATCTTTCATGTTGTTCAGTTTCAAAGGGTACAGAATTCAAGTATCATCCAGCAGAAAACACCCTTCAGGTAAGGAGATGTAATACAAATGTCCTGAGACTTTCTCAAAAACTTCTTGGTTACGGTCTTGTTCCCAAACCACCTGGCAGTGAACAGGTTGTAACACATGATGGCAGATGATGGAACATAAGGGCCTCATTTCTTAGAATGAACAATTGCAAAACCAAGTTATTCAGTGAAGGAAGGTACAGGAGAACCTTCAGGGCTCTAAGACAAAGTATAAACCCAGAAAACAACATGCATTTGCATGAAAACGACATGAAATTTTTCCAAGGTGTTACAGAAAAATGAAGAAAATAAGCTAGGTATGTAACAGAAACAAGCAAATAATTTTGTGCCACAGAACTACAGCATAAATTGTAAAACTTTTTTCATACTTAGCTGTGAGACAGAAATGTCAGAGGCAACACTGGAGTAATTACTTCTTTATTAATATTGAATACTTATTCTGTCCATGTATCTGTTCTGAGTCAATGTAATTTCTTTTCTTTGCATTCACTGAACCAGGGTTCACTTAAAGTCAAATAACGGAGACATCGTGCACCTAATTTTGATTTGAGCTTAAGGGTGAGGTGATGTATCTCGCAAGTAGAACTGATTGTGAGAGAAAAATAAATTCCTCTTTTGGAAATTATTTTGGTAACAGATTGAGTTGGTTTATAGTAATTATTTATTGATCTGAGGGAAAAATTCAGTGGCTTCACAATTTGTTTCCAGACATAGAGGCTCGCTGGATTGTTAGGAAGTGAAGTTGACCTTCTGCCCACCCCAGACATGTAATTTTGAGTTCTATGTAGTTTTCTTATGAGAACAGTTTGACTAGAACTGATGAATTAACTGTTATTTCTGTTAAATGCATAATATGAAAAAATAGCAATGAAATATATTTGATTCACAGGTCATGGTTCTGTGGTGGTTTATCCTAAATCTGTGAAATGCCAGGTTGATGAAAGCAACAATGATGTCCAGATTAGAAATAGATATACAATTACATTTCTAGTCAGTAAGATAGAGCCAGTGATAAAGAATCTAGTGTAGGTATTAGCTGGTTTATACGGTTGCCAAGAGAATAGACAATACCAATGCAGTAAGAAGACTGCCCATACACTGTTAACTCATCAGAACTTTTGAATTAGTGGGAACTAATGAAGACAGCTTCCATCATTTTAGAGTCATAGAATCACAGAATATCTCGAGTTGGAAGGGATCCATAAGGATCATCGAGTCCAACTCTGTGCTCCTTGCAGGACTACCTAAAGATAAACTATATGACTAAGAGTGTCGTTCGGACACTCCTTGAACTCTGACAGGCTTGTTGCCATGACCACTTCCCTGGGGAGCCTGTTCTGATCAGTGAAGAACCTTTTCCTAATGTCCAATCTGAACTGCCCCTGATGCAGCTTCATTCCATTTCCTCATGGTCTATTGCTGGTTGTAGTGGCACCATGAATTATGTAAATGAAATAATTTTTATCTTTAGAACACCACCACCCCCCCCAAAAAAAAAAGAAGAAAAAAGATTCATTTTGTGGCTAAATGCGTAAAGAAAGTAGAAAGCTTTGGTTGTTACTGAAGGTAAATTAATGCTCTAAATAAGGACAACACACTGAAGTACTTGTGTGTTATGCAAAATGCAGAACTGCTCCATTTCATAAGCTAAACCTGACTTACATTACCTAAGGCACTCTGGTTATTTTCCAGTCTTGTTCTCTTTCTGCCTCATCCCAGGTCATCCCTGCAGTTGTACAATTTGCCTAATCATCTCTATTGATCAACAGGTTTCTTCATTTTGGCTCACTTTTCCAAGTGTCTGCTTTTGTGCAGATTGAGGATCAAGCCACAGCAGAGTTAAAATACTGAAGCTATCATGACCTATTGAATGTGGTATTAAGAAGAGGGATCTTCTTCACATCTTCTTTTTAATATCTTAGTGCAGTATTAATGGCTTACAAAGATCACTTTCAGAAACAAACAATTTTCCCACCTGTATTTGAGAAAGTATGTTTCAGTCTAGTCCTACTGACTTCAGTGCAATTTTTAACCTTGAAACTGAGAGTGTCAAGACCACCTTCCTCCATGAACAGCAGACCAGTAAAACATCTTCCTTTGCCACTAAATGCATTATGTCATTTGTAATCAAAATCAATTACAGGACGAAACCAAGTGCAGAGCTGACACATGACTGAGTAGTTAGCATAGTGCCTTGGTGGTGGCTAGTGAGCAGCAGTAGCTGGATCAAGCAGTAACGGGGAATGCGTTTCCTGTATTTTGTATTAGCCATGGTAACAGACTCTACACTGGTAAATCTTAATCGAGTTAAATTTTGATGGTTGCACTCAAAATCTTATTATAGGCAAATCTGAAACACACCAGCTGTACAGATCTAATCATTATGTGTTAGTTCCCTTTGTTAGAAGAGGGGCCAAATCTAGAAGCCTGATAGAAGTGAGTGTGCCACAGCTCCATGCCTCCAGTCCAACCAGTAGTGAGTCTGGGCATGTATTCCCAGTAAGCATTTTCCAGCCTTTGGGAGGCTGGTCACACTTGTACAATGCCACAGGAGCAGCCAGGTTGGAGTGTTATTGAGGTCCCCTCCACTGATCTTGGGGCTGCTCTGTACATGGAGACCAGCTTCTTACCACATAACCTAGCATACTCAACATTTTGCCAGTGTGACAGACAAAATTACTAAACTACTTGCAGTGATATCACTCATAGTCCAATTTAATACAAAGAAGCTTGAATTATGCCACTGAAACTGTTACTACTGAAGTTTCTGAGCATCTACCCCTTTTCTTTCATGTTACAATCTGGGACCTGTATCTGCATTTTCCCACACCACAGTTCAGTCCATGCAGTATAACTACTCACCATTGCTACAAATGAAAGCTAAACTAAAACCAATTTAGGCAATAACAGTTGTCTAGACAATTGCTATCACAGCCGAAACAAGCTAGAATCTGTTCAGGCTAAAACAAGTCCAGAGAAATCCTGGCAGGTCAGTACAAATACTATGGACTTTTTCTAATAGCAAAAACTTGATTTACTGGGCTACACAGTGCTAAGATTTTTGACAGAGTAAAAGAATTCAAAATCTACTGCTCTGAAATTATTGATTATAATGGTATAAATTCACTTTGTATAATCATAACTCTCTATTAAGTATTTCTTCAGGAAGCTTGTTCAGTATAGCTACGTGGGAGTCACAAAATACTGTTCACAGAATCACAGAATCATCTAGGTTGGAAAGGACCTTGAAGATCATCTAGTCCAACCTTTAACCTAGCACTGACCATTCTCAACTACACCATACCCCTCACTATGTTGACCCGACTCTTAAACACCTCCAGGGATGGGGACTCCACCACCTCTCTGGGCAGCCCATTCCAACGCCTAACAACCCGTTCTGTAAAGAAATACTTCCTAATATCCAGTCTGAACCTTCCTTGGCGCAACTTGAGGCCATTCCCTCTTGTCTTATCACTCATTACTTGGTTAAAGAGACTCATCCCCAGCTCTCTGCAACCTCCTTTCAGGTAGTTGTAGAGGGCAATGAGTTCTTCCCTCAGCCTCCTCTTCTCCAGACTAAACAACCCCAGTTCCCTCAGCCGCTCCTCGTACGACATGTGCTCCAGACCCTGCACCAGCTTCATTGCCCTTCTCTGGACACGCTCGAGTAATTCAATGTCCTTTTTGTAGTGAGGGGCCCAAAACTGAACACAGGAATCGAGGTGCAGCCTCACCAGTGCCGAGTACAGGGGTAAGATCACTTCCCTGTCCCTGCTGGCCACACTATTTCTGATACAAGCCAGGATGCCATTGGCCTTCTTGGCCACCTGGGCACACTGCTGGCTCATGTTCAGCCGGCTGTCAATCAACACCCCCAGGTCCCTCTCTGACTGGCAGCTCTCCAGCCACTCCTCCTCAGTTGTTGTACCAAAAGTTGTTGTACCAAAAAAACCTCCCTTTGTTGTACCAAAGTGCAAGACATACTGTACAAAATAATAGGAAATATTTTTCATTTTATGTGATGTTTGTGGAGATGTTTTCTGTAGCTGGATTTAGTCAGGACTTCCTCTTGCTCTCTTGCTGATGTAGGACACAATAAGATGTCTATTTATGAGCTTTGTTGAGACTGATAACCCAGATTCTTTATTGGGGACAATTTTGTAACATTAAAAAATAGTGATTTTTCCTGCCTATTCTGAAATTGTAGAAGTAACTCAGCTGAAAATTTATTGTTAGAAGAAAGCATAGGTTAATGACATAAGTGGTTTTCATTTCCTCACTGAGACCACTAGCTGTAAGGTCCTATTCCACCTGCAACAAGGTGGCTCCTCACATTTTCATATTCATGCCTGATAAAGGGCTTGCAGAGACCTCACATAGGATTTGAGCCCAGACTGCTGTGGGTCGTGGCTCGGGCCCATCTCAGCAGCCCATCCTGGTGTCACCCTCCAGCTCTGTCCCTACTCTGCATCGTGGGTCCCATCCTGCTGGAACTCCCACCCAGCTCTGCCCCACTCCCCATCCTCTCCCACCTGTGGTCTGCTGTAAGCCCTGGGCAAATTTGTCCTCCTACCAAAACACGAGCAGACATTTGTATCCCTGCAAATTTCTCATAATAGCTTCCCAAAGAAAGTTTCATTAGGAGTTATAAACCAAGTCCTTTGCACAGCTGCATAGTGCAGTCCAGGCTGATTTAGATCCATTGATTAGATGGATACCACCCTTAATACTTTCTCTCACAAACATAACCTTATCTGTTAAAGGTGGGTCAGTCTGGCATTATCAACAGTTTGTTTCCCACACAGCTCTTTAAATATATCTAGATCACACATGTATGTTGTGCTCTGTTAAGATTTAGCACCCAGGTAGGCAGTCCAGACTGCATACAAGCAAATTCACATTTAAAGCCTCTTTTGTTGCAGCGCTGCCAAATACTGTCATGTCACTGTTATGGAGAGGCTAATATACTCTGCGGATGAGGGGTAATAACAGCAGAAGCTTTAATGTATATGAATTGGCAGTTGCAATGAAGTCTACTCTTACTCCTACTCTATGGCTTGTTCCAGAAAGCAACTGATAGGTATATCAATGTTTCAAGTGAAAGTCAGTATTTAATAAAGCCTTTCTATTAAAAACAAGATATTATCTACCATTATAATAGTCATATCGGCTTTTTTGATAACAAGGTATAGTAAAAAATAAACAATGTTAATGGATGTGGTTGCATTAAAGGTATGGTAGAGGACCTTTTTGAATTTTGTGTTTTATTTGTGACTCTGATCCTACAATTAAATATTGCTTTTTTTTCTTTCTTTGTTTTGTTTTGTAAAAACCTGAAATAATGAGGAAGTGGCAGAAAAATTGAGGGAAAGGCTAAATTCAATTGGTTTAAATTTTTTTAGAAGTATATGCATAAATGGGTGAGAATCTTGACTGATTAGAGAGAGGAAACTGAAGTTAGACCAAAGACAGATGTTTGAAATAATCCATGAAATAAATTCTAGATTATTACTTTGGGGACCTTTAGGCTAGGACTAATTTTTACTTCACTTTAGTCATCTGAAGGTCAAATTGTCTAGATCTTCTCTATGGTCAAGGGAAATAAATTTATGCATCCAGAAGTGATTCAACCCATCCTAACATAGGCAAAAAGACAATAAAATTAGCTGAACATAATATGCAAAATGAAAGATGATGAAGATATTAATTTTCTCATGCATATCCCTGACATTTTCTAATCAATACATAGTAAAATTCACTGTTCATTTTTTAACATACTTGCCTAGGAGATAAGGGATGTTGTGAGAATGAGACCCACATCAGGGGCTATATAATATTTTAACCATCACTTCTAGTTGAGCACTGTCTGACAGGATGCCCATCAGGATACAGAATTCTCTGTTTGGTTTGCTTAAGGGAACAGATAATGAACCAAGGATTCAGAAGAGACTGTGAGTAATAGACCCAGAATATCAGCTAGAAAGGAGTGGTATGGTTTACTGCTGTATCTTCCATAAATTTGTTAGTTGCTTTTTTTCTTATCTTTAATATGAATCATTCAGCTCTCTGGACACCAAGTGTGTTGTCTAACTGGAGTTGACTTGTACAGCACAAGCTCTGTTCTCACAAGAATGGAAAGATAGAAAGACATACTGTATAGGTGTCTTGCCCCTAGCGTAACGTAGGGAAGATTTCTAGAGCTCCAATACGTATTTTGTGCTGTGCTGCATCTGATGCACTGGGAAAGCTCAATACTGACAGGTAATGAAAATACCTTTTTGGCAATGTGTCTGAGGGGTATTAGAAGGATTATGACTATGGAATCACATCAGTCTCCTGAGAGTGTTCAATTACGAATTTTGTAGTTTCACTATTTGTTTGATATGAGTTCTCAGGGTCATCCTGTATCACCCTTTTATGTATTGACAGTGTCTCTGAGTTAGTTTTTTCTGCCCAAGTCTTTAGTTAAATTACTAAAGAAGAAAGATCCCATGACCCAGCCAGTTCCTGAAATTCTTCAGTTCTTCTCTTAGCATACCCTATAGGGATCTTCTTTATAGTTAGCTCCTTGTTCTCCCTGAAGTTCTATTTCTAATCATCATGTTTGATTTAACTAATTTTCCTTTGGCATTTCTTCAAATGCTTTACTGAAGCCCAGGAAAATGTGATCTAACACATTTACATTGTCTATTAAAACATTTGCATTAGTGAAAGGAAGACAGGAAGTTAATTTATGTCATTCTTTTGTTAAATTTATGCCATACTTATGTTCTGTTAGCTTCAGTGTTTAGTTATCCTTACCTTCAAATTCATTTCATGCTTTGTATATTACTATGGTTGGATTAACAGGCTTTCTTTTGCCAGGATTGTTGTTCCACCATATCCAATATCGGTGTTATATTTACTAAATTCTAGTAATTCTATGTCACTCCTTTTCAACAAACTTCTTCCAACATTTGTTTACTGACTTTTCTCAGAGTTTTCAGTTCATATATTTTACTCTGAATTATGCTTCAGTTTAAAAATGTTGCTAGCATCTGGTTTTATGCTCAATGTCAGTATTCCTACTGGAGTGACAAATTTTGCTGTCAAGCCATAGATAGAATATCTTAAATTTCTACCCCACGTTACACATATCATCTTTGTTTCTTCTTGCCCTCTTTTTTAATCTCTCTACATGATTGACGTTTTTCTTGATATTTAATTTTTATTTCAAGGCCTAGTTTGGTTTGACAGCTTTCACTTTATCCCTACATTTCTTAACCTCTAAATTAGACCCTTCTTTGAATGCCTGCATTCTTCCACTTAACTTCAGGCCTCTAAATAAAATGTTAAGCCAGATTTAAAATTATTCTCTGCTTCCCATATAATCAATGGAGAGAGATAGACAGAAAGTGATTCAAACCAATAATATCTCAGCTTCTGTCTGAAGACATCTGGTTTTTTTCATTGACCGTAATAAGGAAACTGGATGACTATGTTCCTAACCTAGACAAATAGATGAAACATCTACATTTATGGGAGATTTATCTTCAGTTTAGACAGTTTTCTGTCCCTTACATATATCACCTCTGCTTTTTTGTAAAAATCAAATTATTAGTATTCTGATATGCTGAAGTACATTTCTATGATTGTATTTTTTGGTGATCCAGTTTCTTTTCACCTTTGACTCACAGAAAATTCAGATCTCCTGTCATTCAAGTACCTGAACTTTTTATTCTAGTTGACTTGTGATTGATTCCTTGATTTTGTCCAATAAAAGTCAAGATGCTATTACTCGTCAGTCAACGCAATTACATATTTTGTAGGCAGCTCTTCCTATGCCTATGCCAAAATAGAAATACTTCATAACCGGGGCAATGATTACTGGTAAACACTGTGTTGACTATAATACAAAGGTTCATCTGGACCCTTCAGCTCTTAATATTATTTTTCAAGAAGCTAGGGTGAGACCCTTCTGGTGAAACACAAATGTTTAAAACCATGCTAATCACCTTTATTCTCATGTTATAGTCAAATCAAAGAAATGGACTCTTCTTATAAAGCTCTATTCATGTATTTTAAGTGTATAGTTGACACAAAAAGCCCTGAACCATAGGCTTTGAACCAAAGTTGACTTCTGAGTGAATCTAGAAGTTGACTTCTGAGTGAACCTCCCGACCAACATCATATCAACATGAAATATGACCATGGTAATATCCTCTGAAAACTATAAATAATGAACATATATTTTTGGACCCTAAGACAGATGTTTTCTAGAAAAGCAGGAACTCCTCGGATGCACCCTGGATCCTGGCCAGATCCGGGACACGCTGAGTGAAGTGAAGCCAATCTACCAGATGTTCCCGTGCCCCTTTTTTTTTCTATGATTTGTTTGTTAGACTGTATAAAAACAGGACCCTCTCACAGTGAAGATGGAGACCTCACCTACGAATGAACGCACTGTGTAGGACTTCCCAGTTGCCGGGAGCGATTCTCTGATCCTTCGCTGTGATGGAGCTCCCCAGCTGAAGCACAGATCTGGATGATGGTAAAGTATTAGGGCAATTGGTGATGTATCTTTCTTAATCACTATAGTTAACTTTATATAGTAATGATTAGGTGCATTACCTTGCTTATTCTTTCTGCTTCTTTAAACTAAAGTAAAATAAGCTTCTTTTTAACTTGGTGTCTGTGTCCTTTCTGTTGACCCTGTCAATTGACAAAACAGTACTTCAAGGTGAGATGAATCACATTCTTGGTATGTATATCTTTCAAATGGAGAGATCCAACTTTAAGGGAAATAATTTCCCTTCTGAAGATGACTTTCATAGCTTTTATTTCTCTAAAAGCATTTCAAATTATATGTTCAGAATCTACCCAGGGATCTCAGTCAAATACTCAGCTGCACATAATTTTGATCCAGATAAATTGCTTTTCCTTTTAAGTGACTTTTTTGTTTTTATTCTGTGACATCATAGTGCTTAAGGCTAGTTGATCTTCCCTTTCTTTCTTCTCACCTCTGCCTAGAATGTGCACACATCAGTAGTTGTGTTCCACTCACACTTGTTGCTCTGTCATGTTATTGCTAACTCTGTCCTTGGATTCTTGTTCTGAGATACTATCCAATATATTTGGAAGCCTTCAGCATTTAAATATTTGGTGTCTCTGTTTGTAGTCAAAAATTAAAGATGAGTTGAGTTAAAAAAATCAGAGTTAAAATTCAGGAATATTCTGCAAAAGAAAAAAAATAATAAGGATTGTTGTGAAAGTATAAAATAAATAATATCAAATAACAAAAAGTAAGAAAAGTGACATATTTGCTTGTAAGCAATTGTTTTCAATAAGTGAATCTCCATTGTACATATGTTTTCAAACTATGCTTGAGGACATAAAAAACTGATGATGCAGAAAGATTCAGGAAGCCTCTGTGGTCAATAATGCTCTTGGACAAATAATGTAAAGGTGTGGGAAAAGACAGAAATAAGCCAAATCCTTGCTGTTGTTGATAACAGGGAAGGGAAGGAGGAAAGTCAGATCTCTGGAGAGGGATTACTGGATTCCCCCTCTTTCAGTTTTCTGTCTTTTCTCACATAGCTTTTGTTACTACAAAGCAATGAAACAGCCCAGACCAAACAATATTATATAAGTAATAAATTCAGATTTACAGATAGGTAAATGGCAGCTTTTACCTGTGTTTGTTACATCAGTTGGCTTTAGGATTCGTATTTCTTCTGCAGACGTGTTTGGTAAATAAAGAGTTGACAAAATCCACCAGTTAAATATTCCAAAGTGAGATATCAGGAAACTATAACTTAGCTTCTAGGTCTATCTCCTCTGCTCTGACAGGGCCTGGTGTCTCTGCCAAGTGCAGTGAGACCATGTATGGAGTGGCAGGTGCTCAGCAGGTAGGTTCTCCTCCTGGGATGGGGACCAAGTTGCACAGCCTCTGGCATGGCACTGGGGAATGGAGGGAAAGAGCCTTTTTCCTTGTCCTTAACTTTGGCAGCCCCTATGGCTTGTGGGGAAAATATTACCTGTGACAGTCAGTAGAGACTACACCTACACTGCTAAGCTGATAGGGACAGGACTCCAGCAGTGGTGGGGGACTGACTGTCCAATTCAGTTTTCAGCCCATTCCCCGTGTCAGTTAGCACCCTGCAGGTAATGCCTCCGCACACATCCAGGCACCCCAGTTGACGGCATCAGTGAAAGGTGCCTGTTCTGCATCAGGGAGGGCAAGAAAGCTTGGCCGCAGGAGGGCATGAGGCACACCAACCTTTTCAGGACCAGTATGTGATCTTCTTTATTTACCTAAGGAGGTGTCACCAAGGGGCTGTCATCACCTTCTGCCTGTGGTTGCATAAAGTTTACCTACATGACACACAATGTAGATTTCTGTAGTAAGGCCTGTGCTGCCTCAACTGCATTGGTACCAATGTCATGATTTAAAGATGTAGATGTGCCTCAGACTCGAGGCAATACATTCAACTTTGTCATTGAATGTATTCTCTCAAGGAAATTCTCGGAACAACTATTGGCTTTAGCTACTGCTTGGGAAGGATCAGTGCCTAGGCTTTCATTAAAGCACACATAATTTTCAGAATATTCTCCTGTCCTAGCTGTGTTTCCTCATTCCCATAGACCTGTGTCTTCCGGGTATTTGTTCAGTCTCCATAAGAATATTTCTGCCAGGCATGGAAGTGGGTACGTGACTGTTGCGGCAAAATGCAAATATTTTCCAGTAGTCTTTGCTCAACAACAGAGCCTCAAGCAGATACTAATAATTGAATCACTCTGCTAAATAAATTGTAAGTACATGAGTCATGCATCATTTTAATGCTCTTAAGAAAGAATTAACTTCAAGAAAACTGATATGGATTACTGAGTCAAAATAATTTTCCAACAATACAACTTAGGTTAAATTCTCCTTTCCTGAAATGCCTGCTGGGAGGAATTGAGACATATTAGCACATTCTGCTTAATTCCACAACTGGAGTACAGTAGCAATGATTGCACTGAAGATTTTTTCCTAGAAAACTCTCCAGAGAAATTAACTAAATCTGTTTCTTTTATTGCCATGGGGACAAGATGCTATAGGATGATAAAAATCCTGTTGCACTTTCCATATTATTCTTTGTTTAACAGCAAACATGTTTTTGTCTTTTCTTTTCATTATGCTTCTTGTACCAATAACAAACACTGTTATCTTTAATTGACCAGATTGAGTGTCCTAT
Organism: Strix aluco; assembly: GCF_031877795.1. NCBI lineage: Eukaryota > Metazoa > Chordata > Aves > Strigiformes > Strigidae > Strix > Strix aluco. The sequence continues at coordinate 122,545,742 of NC_133932.1, forward strand.
AAATTGCTTGGGAGCAGAACACATTCTTGTCCATGTTTGCCATTTCTGTGCTAATGATTCAGTAGTTAACATGACAGCCAGCTGGTTTTGGCACTATCTTTATTACTAAAAGTTAAAATGCAGATTTGTACAGCTGCACCAAAAAGTGAAATGTCTCTTCTGACAGGATTTATCTCACTGTTATAAAAGTCTTTTTATGGCCAATGGAGAAACAGGGGAAACTCTCTGAGTTGGTTCAGCCCATCCTAAAGGAGTTATTTCAGGCAGTTTGAGTAAATTATGTTCCCTTGAGAGTAATGGGAGCTACACTACTAACAACTGGATCCCTGACTTTACACAGAATTGTTTTAAGTGAACCCCATCCTTAATATGCTGGGGTTTTAGTACTAATGAAGGGCATGGCTGCAATGATTTTTTTCCAGTCCTCTAAAGCAGTTTGCCTGCATGTACAAAGAAGTCCCTTCATGTCCTTCCTCCTTCAGGCTCTGCTAGTGCAGTGGAGGAATCTCCTCCCTCTAATCCATTTACCTGTAAATTGTCTCCTCTCCAATGTCAACTGTGCATCCAGCAATCTTATTAATATTTTTAAAGAAAGGTTTAGGACAGACAGAGCAAGCCAAGGAATGTAAGCAGCTATTTTAGTTTTCCAGCTCTCCTTGTTCTCCATCTGCCTTTGGGCATACAGGTTGTGTTTAAATTTTCCTCATTATCTGTGACAGATGAAATCACAAGTACTGCTTTGAGTGTTGGTCTTCCCCTGCTCTGATCAATGTGATTATTTCATTCTGGAAGTTACAAGGCAGTTTTTGTCAAAGATAGTTGTTTGCATTTCCTCTTAGAACTGTGTTTGAATCTTTTTGTGTGTGTGATTATTCATGCATTATGATCCTTTTACAGTAAGATGATGTACCAGTAAGGCAATGTATCACATAATTCTCCTGAGACCTTCTCTGAGTGAGTCTGAGGTACAAACGAATAGTCCAAAGGAAAGCATATTTAACATCCTCACAAAATAGACACTCGGAGATAAGAAAAGTAGTGTGAAAAGGCAAGAACTTCAAGAGTTAATGAACAAAGAGGAGGGAAGAAAACTTCTTGGTAGGAAAATAAAAGATGACATACTTAATAAAGCAAGACTTATCTCTGCCCATGCTCCATCTCAAGACTATGTCCTGTAGACTGATGGAAAGCAGTACAAAACCAGGGTACATCTTCTGTGACTGTCCTCTCCCACCATTTGACAAGCTCTGACTAATCATGGAATAGTTTGGGTTGGAAGGGACTTTTAAACTTTATCTAGTCCAACCCCCCCGCAATAAGCAGGGACATCTTCAACTAGATCAGGTTGCTCAGAGCCCCGTTCAGCCTGACCTTGAATGGTTCCAGGGATGGGGCTTCAACTACCTTCCTGGGCAACCTGTTCCACTGTTTCACCACCCTCATTGTAAAAAATGTCTTCCTTATATCTAGTCTGAATCTATCCTCTTTTAGCTTAAAATGTTACCCCTTGTCCTATCACAACAGGCCCTACTAAAAAGTTTGTCTCCATCTTTCTTATAAACCTCCTTTAAGTATTGAAAGGCCACAACAAGGTCTCCCCAGAGCCTTCTCTTCTCCAGTCTGAACAATCCCAACTCTCTCAGCCTGTCTTCATAAGGGAGGTGTTCCAGCCCCCTGATCATCTTCATGGTCTCCTCTGGACTTGCTCAAGCAGGTCCATGTCCTTCTTATGTTGGGGGCCCCCAGAGCTGGACACGGTGCTCCAGGTGAGATCTCACAAGAGCAGAGCAGAGGGGAAGAATCCCCTCCCTCGACCTGCTGGCCACACTTCTGCTGATGCAGCCCAGGACACGGTTGGCTTTCTGGGCTATAAGCGCACATTGCCAGCTCATGTCCAGCATTTCATCCACCAGTACCCCCAAGCCCTTCTTCGCAGGGCTGGTCTCAATCCACTCATCTCCCATCCTGTACTGATACAGGTGGTTGCCCTGACCCAGGTGCAGGAAAGACAGCCTGTGAGAGAGAATCATCTGAGCTTCATATCTTATTCTTTCATCATAATTACCCATCTACATGCCTGTGTTTACATTCACTCCATTGCTCTGTATATGAAGTAGGTTCATAGGTAAACAGCATGGATGGATGCATGTACCATCTGTGGCACCACTGCAAGTTTAACAGCTAGGTCTCTCCATTTCTGTGCACCTAGCTGAACATTAGGTGCTCTTTTATATACTGTGTTTTAAGGAAAAAAAAAAAAAATTACAATTACTTTTCCTGTTAAATGCAAAATATGTTTTACAAGCAATAGGATTTCATGCATTAATTCTAATAATGTTTAAAAAAAAATAAAAATGTGTAAAACCAGAAATCAAAACTTGTCAAATTCAGGAGAAAGACTAACCTCAAATATTTTCAGTGCTTTTGGCACTCAACACCCTCTGATTTTAATGTGGCTTAAAAATTTGTTGCAAATAAGCTCTTTCCCTTTATTTGTCAGCTTTGGGCAGGAAACTGTTTTGTAAACATCTGAGGTAATATGTGGTGTAGAAGTCTGGAAGAGATATAATATAATCCAGGAAATTTTGAGCATATTTGACTAGTATATTTTCCAAAGGAAAGAGAAACTTTATTGGTGGAGGAAAGAAAAACAAGGAGTTGCCAAGCATATTACACTTGAGAAATAATGAAAAGTTCTCTATTAACAATCCAATAGTCTTGTATGATTACTTTTAACACATATTTAGTGACTAATTCATATTACATGGAATTTTTAAAAGTGGGTAGCAATTTATTTCATTATCTGCCCAACTATGATTTTTATTAAAATTTAATCATATTTGAGCCATTATTGCAACAACAAAACTTAGGGGAATTTTTTCACTCTTCCATCTGTGAAATTCCTACCAACACGAAAGGGAATTCAGATCAGATTCTCACTCACTTTATGTAAAATGATCACTCTTTCATGTCAATTAAACTTTTCTTAATTTTACCCCACAATAACATGTGAATATGTTCTCAAATATTCATTTAAGGAGAAAAGTCCTTTCTTTGCAGGACTCGGGAACAAACAATACATACTTGTTTTCAGAATAAATTAACTATGAAAGTAATTGCTAGATGTCTTATTAGAAGTTAGTTTCAGATGTGTTGGGATGAACTGTTCTTTGAACGAAGCATTTTTTTCCTCACCTTTACATTTTTCCAGAATATAAAGGAAGACACACCTGTTTCTTGCAGGATTTTGGCATGTCAAAAGAATGAGGTTTTTCAGATTAAAACAGAAAAAAATCAAGTTTTTAAATGATGGTCTCTCCTTTCACTCCATGTCTTCAACTAACAATAATAGCTGGACAAAAAAAAAAGTATCCCCTTTGTTCTTTTTCCATATAGTGTGAATAGAATGATAATACCTCTCTCTATTTTGTTGCATTTTTAATTGCTTCACAAATATTGTTTGTGTTCTCAGGTAGAATGAAGAAAAAATATATGGCATAGATGTTGGAGGAATGAACTAATGATTCATTTTACACAGCATCCCAGCTCTAACAGAACAAAATTTGAATGCTGTAAACACAAATTCCCCCAGTGTAGCTCCTTTGAGAATACCAGTGTCTGAAAGGATATTCCTGTGTCACCTGAGGCAATTCCAACCCTGTATTTTTCAGTGCAAGTCCAAAGATCAGTGACCACTTCAAGAAACACTAAAATATGAAAGAATTATGCTAAAGATATTAAAAAATCACCGCCTATTCTGTGTGGCATTTTGATATTTTTAATACTATTTAAACCGAATCTGATTACTACTTTTTATGTTGTAGGTATCCATCTGCTAAATAGCATAGATAAAAGAAGCTCTATTATTAAGTAGATGAATTTTCATGCTAGCAAACTTTGGGTGTGAAAGAGAAGCAGATGGCTTCAGAATCAAATACGAGATAATTTATTTAGAGTTTAATTACAGGTGTGTGAAGTAATAATCTCTATAGGGAAAGATAGTTGGCATATTTGGGGCTGAGAAGCTATTATTAAGAGACATGGGAAATAAAAATTCCCTAGTTATCTCTGGAAGAAAGCAAAAGACAAATTTTGAGCTGTGGACAGTAGCTAGATTAGCGGCTGGGAGGGAGATCATGATGTGCCATAATTGTGTGTGTGTTGATGCTGTGGGTTTTGGTATTCAGCACAGCCATGTGATTTAGTTTACAGTTCATCTTTGAAAGACACTGTGTAAATCTCCCTTAGTTTGTCCTACATTGCTACCGAGAGAGAATATGGTATGCTGGATGAGGTGTGTTCCTCTGCAAGAAGTTCATGTATGATCTGGAGATTATAATGGTTTTATGATGAGGTGTTTACTGTAAGGACAGAGGAGATGCACCGAAAAGCTTTATGTGTCTTGTAAATGCATGATCTAGGGAAAAATCAGTTATTATGAATTACACAGCTGCTTATTACTTCATTCTCCAAACTCTGTGACAACCCAACTTTATTCTGTTGACATTCACCTGAACTACTTCTCATAGCTTTGGAAACAGTTTACTGGGTCTTTAGCATGTGAAACATTATCCTAATGGATTTTGGAGAGAAAAGACTGTGATCAAGTCTTATAAAACTGTAGTGAAGAAACATGCTGATAAGTGAGACCTTTGTGGGTGCAGGGCTTCTTGGAGGAGACAGGGCTCTAAGATGGTTATCAGGACTTCTGAGCAGGTGAGCAGCTCCACTGGAGATACTACGTCCTTGTGACTTTTGTACAATCTGAAAGGAAAAAAGCCATGTGATTCAGAAGTACAGGCCATTCGAAGAATATATATTTTTGTCAGTGGTGGAGGTACCAGAAATTTTGAACTAAATCATGATGTCTTGCACTGTCTTGTGTGTTTCCCTACCTCCTCCAGCTCTCTTTGGCAAAGGGCTGTCTCAGAAAGCAGGGCCAGTGCATGAGGTATGTACAGTGAGGATAAGATAAAGAAGTGAGTGGCTGTTACATGTGCACCAATAACTCCCAAATGTCTCCAATGCATCTGATGGCCACACATGTATGTTTTTACAGGGGGAAAGTTAGCATACTATATACTAACAGAACTCTTCAAAGTAAAGAAATGATTGATTGCACAAATGATGCTATGGCATCTTGGCTGAATATCTTAGTTGGGGCTTCCATGTCAAATTGTCAAAGCTGTAAGCTTTTTCCAGTCCACACCAAAAGGAATTCCAGAAAGGTCTGGACACTCTTTAAATGGCAAAGCTCCCTATCTCTTCCTAACACTTAGTCCAAAACATTGCAGTCAGGTTCATATAACATTAACACATAATCTATTAACAATATGGCTTAGGGAATATCTAAGTCAAATGCTTAAGCAGTTATTAAGAGATGGGATGACCAACTGCACATAAGAAAGCATTTTCTGTGGATTTGTGTTCTGTCCTACAAAACGAAGAAACTATAGCAAATCTTCTTGAGGTTAAATGACCATCACCTTAACTACTACCTCAGAGATCTGGAAGCTTGTTAATACCCTTTATAACAGAATAAGAATTGCACAAGTTTAGGTCCTTGACCATTACAATCTGTGCATGGGAGGAGAGAGGGGGGAAAACATTTTACTGATCATTTCCCTTCAGAAGGAAAGGTGAGATCATGCCCACATTTCAGTTTCTTTGATGGTCTGGTGTGTTGGGACAGTGACATAGTCTGAATCTAGTAGGGGCCAGGATGGTCATCTACCTGGGCTCCTGCAAAGCATTTGACACTCTCCCACATGACATCCTTGTCTCTAAATTGGAGAGACATGGATTTGACTGATGGACCACTCGGTGGATAAGAAATCGCCTGCATGGTCGCACTCAAAGAGGCTCAATGTCCAAGTGGAGGGGAGTGGTGAATGGCATTCCTCAGAGGTCAGTGTGGGGACCGGTGCTGTTTAACATCATTGTTGGCGACATGGACAGTGGGATTGAGTGCACCCTCAGCAAGTTTGCTGATGACACCAAGCTGTGTGGTGCGGTCAACACGCTGGAGGGAAGGGATGTGCCATCCAGAGGGACCTTGACAGGCTTCAGAGGTGGGCCCGTGTGAACCTTGAATTTCAACAAGACCAAGTGCAAGGTCCTGCACATGGTTCGGGGCAATCCCAAGCACAAATACAGGCTGGGCAATGAGTGGATTGAGAGCAGCCCTGTGGAGGAGGACTTGGGAGTGTTGGTTGACAAGAAGCTCAACATGACCCAGCAATGAAAGCCAATCACATCCTGGTCTGCGTCAAGAGAAGTGTGGCCAGCAGGTCAAGGGAGGTGATTCTCGCACTCTACTCTGCTGTCATTAGACCCCACCTGGAGTACTGTGTCCAGCTCTGGGGCCCTCAACATAAGGAGGACATGGACCTGCTCGAGCAAGTCCAGAGAAGGGCCACAAGGATGATCTGGAGCTGGAGCACCTCGTCTATGAGGACAAGCAGACAGAGTTGGGGTTGCTCAGACTGTGGAAGAGAAGGCTCCAGGGAGATCTTATAGTGGCCTTCCAGTACTTAAAGTGGGCTACAGATGGGGATGGACTCTTTACCAGGGAGTGTAATGATAGGATGAGGGGTAATGGTTTTAAACTGAAAGAGGGAAGATTTAGATTAGATATAAGGAAGAAATTCTTTCCTGTGATGGTGGTGAGACACTGGAACAGGCTGCCCAGAGAAGCTGTGGCTGCCCGCTCCCTGGAAATGTTCAAGACCAGGTTGGACGGGACTTTGAGCAACCTGGTCTAGTGCAAGGTGTCCCTGCCCATGGCAGGGGGGTTGAAGCTAGATGATCTTTAAGGTCCCTTCCAACCCAAACCATTCTATGATTCTGTGATAAAGAGGAAACAGTGAATTAATTGTGTCTCACAACCACAGTGCTTCCTGCCTAACCTATTGCTCAGGGCTGTGTTTAAATTCAGAGAATGGCCCAGATATATTGCCACTTATGAAATAAGGACTTATCTGTAGGGTGGCAAAATTTCACAATTTTGTATTCCAGTTTAATTCCTGCAAACCTCAACATTCTTGGGCATTGGATTCTGGCCTACTTCTTGTTCACTGACGGATGATATAACACCAGTGGACTGCAATCACTTTGTGACCATGACTTTTTAAGAAGCTAGTGTCAGACACTGCTGAGAGGAAATGACATGCAACTTACGAAACTTGTTTATACACTAAACACAAGTGCGGAAGTGATTTCAGCTTTATTGTTGTTGATAATACTCAAGGAGAGGATATACAGACATCAAAAGAATATCTGAATTCCTCTTTAATTAAAATCAGCCATTGAGGCTATCTCTATGTGCCATCTCTCAGTTTGCAATGGAACATGGACAAAATGTTCAGATGAAGTAGAAAAATGACTAACATAATTATTAGCAGCAGCTCTATTATTATAAAACTAGGATGAAGAGATCCCACTGATGAATGGAAATATATGGACATACAGGCAAAATTGTGGAATTCAAGTCAATACCTGTTTCAGGCTCAATCTCAATACTCTCAAAATACTGTCTTGCAGAGATAGATTGAAAGTGTTTCATTTTCAGGAAATATTCTCTAGCTTCTCTTTTAATAGCAGACTTTTTTTTTTTTTCCATGTGGCAAATCTGCTTGCTTACCTCTCCCAACCACTTCTTTGCTATTGTCTATCTGTTATCTAGGAAAGACTGGACCATATAAAGATATAAAGGGCTTGTGTCTTTTTCTGTTCAGTTATTTTTCCTCAAGTCCAGAACCTGCTTGTATCTATCTCCTGCTTGAATTCATCTCCCAATCCCACTAGAGTGGAAAAAAAACAGCAGCTTCTTCCATGTCTGGGAATGTCCAAGACCTTCATACCCCGTCCTGCTTCTTTGGCACAGGCAGGTCAGAGAGGGAGAGTTTAGAAACAATATGAGAGAAGAGGAGGTGAGAAAGATGACATCTACAGATCCTTCTATAAATTTAGAAAGTGAAAACATAGTGTGTGTATCTTTAGTTAGTTCAAGCTTCCTTTGACTTAATTTGCCGTTGTTTGTACAGATAATGACAATTGCTCATATGACTACATTAAGTATCCTTCCACTTCTTTCCATAAGTCAAAACTGCCAAATAGAACTGACATGACATTTCTGGATGGAATTTCAACCATATAAAAATAAGAAATGGCAAAATTCCCAGCTAGAATTTTGACAAATGTGCTAAAAAGCCTGGCACTTGGGCTAGACCCCACAGGATAGCATGAATTACAGTCAGAGGACAAACAGTTCTGTGGTGGAGGAGTATTAGCCTGGATGTTGGCAGGCTTTCAGTGAAATGCTCTGTTCTACTGCAGGGGTCTTCCTGGGAAAGCACCCACTCTTGTCCCTGAGTGCAGTGGTTAAGGCACTCACCAGTGATATGGGACATATGAGTCTGAGTGCTGATGAGCTGAGGGAAGAAATGATCAGTATTCCTGAATCCATCCTGTCTGCTTTGCTGCTGTATAAACTGGCAAGAGTCACTGCCACAGTCTGCGCCGACTCCAATCCAGCTGGAGGGCAACGGCAACTTCAGGGCATAGAGGGAAGCAGCCTCACAGGGCAGATGGGAAGATCAGCATCTCATTGGGGTTACCTATGGAGCCAAGGCAAGAAACAGGCACCTGACCTGCTGAGCCTTGTCAAGAATTAAGTGTTTCTGGGCACCCCTGAAGCAGAACTCATGAACTAGTGGACCTATAGGTAAGGCAAAAGTGCTATGTGAGGTCATCTCTTCAGTTCAGCTTACCTCATTTAAATCAGACCTGTGTCTTTACCAATAAATCTTCACCATGTCCACTGACAAGGTAATTTTCAAGATTTTTGGACCTCTATTAAAACCACAACATGGCTCCTGTTTGCATCCTGTAACGCCTAAACCCAGGACTGAGTACCTGTGTTAGTTTGAACCCTAAAAGCTGCTGATATCTTTGGGGTCAGCACAAGAGGGCAAGTCCTCTCTTGGATCTGCGTGCAAGAACAAGCACACTTGCTCACACATCTCAGATGTGAATTTTCCCCACTCATACTGCCAAATGCATTCACAAGGGAAAACCCACCTCTCCCCCTGCCAGCACTCACCAGCCACTCCATAAATGTCAGCTCAAGCACAGAGGCAACAGACTCTGGAAGGAGAAGCCAACAGCTATGAAGGAGCTGTAACATGCCTGTCAGCAGCCAGGCAAAAGTCAGTGAGAAATAAGAGCTTCCTAAACATTAAAAAGAGCTTGCTAAAATGTTTGCTAACTGGTTGTGCTGCATCTCACCACTCTGACTGCTTCACCCCAGATTGCCTGGACACAGCAAGCAGGGTGTTTATAAAACATTTTGCTGAAAGCAGAGGATAAGTGCCATATGCTAACTGCTGCTGCTAGGTGCAGAGATACAAATACAGTATTTAAAATGGCCCCGCTTTGTGTCTGAATTTCTTTGTGGAAATGCAGACACCATAATCTACGAATGAAATTTGGGGTGCTGTTCCATGACCAGCAAGAGATAATATTTTACCTTGCTGCTGCCAAAAAGAGAGGTCCTAACATTGTGCCTGGCTGCCTCCCTGCACCTCCGTTCCCATCTGCGATATCTCACCCCTCCTTCATGATGGCTCAGGTGCTCTTCTCACCTCTTAGGGAGCCAGTGCAGTTGCTAACCTGAGCAGAAAACTATCATTGGTGGGGTTGAGCTGTTTTCTTGTAGCTTCAGCCCTCTGGATCAGTGGACTGAGGACACACTTGATATCAGAAGGAGTGATGCCCAGAACAGGAGGAGCAGGAGCACCCCAATACAGCAGCAGTGAGCTATTGGCAAAGCTGCCCTCATCCAGCTGCAGCCTGAGACATAAACATCTGTGTCACTTAATGCAGTGGTTCAAGGACCTGAGCTTTGACCTGGGTCATGCATGCAGTGTGACCCTACTCCAGCCGGGAAGTTCAACTCCAGTTTCCTTTGGAAGGAGGCCATGTCTTTTCCCCAGGCCACCTCACAGACTGCAGAGCTCAGCTGCTCTGGTGCTAGGGTTGTTTTTTTGGTTTCCAATATGTTTGCTTTCACTGGAAAAGTGGTTTCTTTTCCTTCTTTTTCTCATGTTCAAAAATAAGTAGATTATTTTTAGCTCATATTTTTCCTTTTGAACTTGCATTTGGGCACTAAGTCAACACAGGAGAATTCTGCTTCAAAGGATGGATGTCTCAGAAATGACAGGCAATAAGAGGGAACTGAGTGACAGTAGTTCTGCAACCCCTGCATAAAGTGCAATGCACCACATTCAGAAGAGGACATAGGAACCAAATGTAAGACTTCTGACAAACTGGGGAACTTGGAATCTACAGCTCAAATCCTTGTCATCTTACATCTGACTTTGGAGACATGTATTAAAAAGTTCGTCTGAAGACCCCAGTGTCCCCAAGGTGCCTTTAGTTCTCTAAGGCAGTTTCTGCCATTTCTTCTTTGGTTGTGAAAATGCCCTTGGCTGATAGACTATGCAGACTGGGCTATATGATCTGGGGTGCTCTACTAAGACCTTTACATTGTGGTATGGGAGTTGCCTGAAGTGAGAATGGGAGAACAAGGGGATGCACCATAAATCTGTGATTACACAGGCCTGATAGCAGCACAAATGATGGTTCTGTAACCATGCTGGGATATCAGGTTCAAGAGAATAGATAAAAGTCATTTTTATAATCAGCTATGTCACTAAAATTATCAAGGACAAACTGGGCTAAAGGAAGGAGTTCATTCCTTACATGCTGAGGTGCTGCATGGATGCCACACTGAGAAAATTGAGGGGCAGTTCCTAGAGGTCCCTTATCACGTGCTACAACAGATTGTTGTGTCTCACAAAGACCCAGGTCCCTTTAGCACCTCTGAAAAATGAGGTGATTTTTATCCAGGTGACTGATTATAGATTCAGATACTTGTAAGTTTAAAATACTGGTCCAGTTAAGGAATGAAGAAAAAAAAATACTGTCTAATAATATGATTGCGAAATCAGGGGGTTTTGGGCAAGGTAAACTGTCATGTGTTAGCTTGCTTCTAAAACCGAATTTGTTTTCTGTGTTTCTGTGGGAAATCAGAGGATGTTATAAACTGAGTCATGCAGTTATTGACTTTAGCAAGCACACAACTGATATAAATAGAGAAACACTTTTGAGCCTTGGACAGAAGAAGAGATTGAGAGGTCTTCTAGCAAGGGCTGATAGGACAGGGAGGCAAAGATGAAGACAAAGATCCTTCCTTTCATTGGGTTACTATATGTTGCATGTTCTTGTGCTTTCCCAGTGGTTCCAGAAAAAGAAAAAGAAGATATGCAATTGGCTAAGGTAAGGACTACAGACAGAACTTAAGAAATACTTTATTGAGAAAAAGAATATAGTGATGTATTAGTGATGTATTTTATTAACAACTCTCTGCATTTGAAAAGAAACGTTTATGTTCTAAATTGTTGCTTTTTCTTCCCCATCAGAAATATCTGCAAAATTTTTATGATTTTAAAGAAGAGAAAAATTCTCTCTTTAAAACAAAGAACCTCAATCACATGGCTGACAAAATCCGAGAAATGCAATCATTCTTTGGGCTGGAGGTGACTGGGGAGCTGAATCCTGAGACACTGGACATTATGAAGCAGCCTAGATGTGGAATACCAGATGTCCGTTCATACAGCACCTTCCCACAGAGCCCTAGGTGGAAGAAAGAAGATGTCACATATCGGTAACATATATTAAAGATGTTTCTCTGTACACAACTGGGAAGCTTTGTGAATACCAGGCAGAAGTAATGCCAACAGGTTCTTTAGTGTTTTAATCCATTCCTGTATTTCTCCATACTAAAAGCCCCATTCAGGATGAAAGGGCCATGAATGTGGGGACTATTCATATCCTTTACTTTAGGCTTCCAAACAGTGATGAAAATACCAGAAAAAGGAGTTTACATTAGCTAGTTAACAGCCTACTAAATAATATACTCAGTGACTAGAAGGGATACAATATATATATTAGGATTTCTGAAAGACAAGAAAGAAAATTGTGAAAACTTCCTTTGTTATGTAAGCAAATAATTTGAAAATAAGCAACTTGAGATGCATAAATGATAATAACCACTGACTAAAATATTTGATCTTGATACTATGTGCCCCAGCCACATGTGATCTGGTTGTTTTTAATTCCTTTTGCCTTATTTCACAGGATTTTGAACTACACTCCAGACATGCTGCAAAGTGATGTAGAGGAAGCAATTGCAAAAGCCTTGCAACTCTGGAGCAGTGTCACCCCTTTGAGATTCACCAGGCTCTTCACTGGTCAAGCAGACATAATGATCTCCTTTGCATCTGGATGTAAGTGGACTCCCTGGCCTGGGAATGATAAGGTTTTGTCATTTTTTCTTACAGAGATGATGAAAAGCATCACTTTTTTTCCCTTTTTTTTAGTTCATGGTGACTTCTATTCCTTTGATGGTCCAGGAGGAACTCTGGCTCATGCCTACCCCCCCGGCAATGGGATAGGAGGAGATGCCCACTTTGATGAAGATGAAAACTGGACAAAATTTACTACCTATAATGGTAGGTAACCTTAAATATTGTGTTGCCTGTTTTTTGTTAGACAGTGTTGTCTTGAAGACACTGCAAATCACAGATCCCGTGGCAGTAGTTCCAGTATTTACTGAGATATAAGATGTCAGTAATTTAGTAAATTATTTAGTAAACTATAAATTTAGTAAAATGATTCTGCATATTTTGACCCAGGCTGCAGTCATGGCAGTCCCCTGAAGTTAATGCACAGACTGCAATTACAACCCTAGTCAAGGAAATGAGATTAGCATGAAACAGCAGTATTGGGTAATCATGACATTGTAAGGCAGGGAATTTTCACCCTCAGGTAATGACCTCAAAAGTTGTAATATTAAGCTCTCAGGTTTGGGGTTTTTTTTCCTGATTTGAAGTGATGCAAATCTTTAAACTCTGCAAAGGAAAAAGAAAATCTTGAGTTTGTTGGCAAATACAATTAAATATAACAATGCAGTGTTCTGGTTTTCAGCAATGTCCAGGGATGATGTTACATGTTACTGGTCTTTGTGAAGTAGTCACCAGGTGAATTCCATGTCATTTATGATTCCCAAAATCTGACCGGATGACTAAAATGTTCTCACCCAGTTTTCAGTCATTATTAACATTAAAGAAACTTTGATTCTTTGTTGGCAGGAACATTTCTGCAACATGAACAAAAACTGTCCCCAGATTCCTTTCCCCATGAGAAATAAATGTTTGGAATTCAAAACTGATTTCTCCTTCAAGATGCCAGAGAACCTCTTACTCAGGACATAGTTAGATTTTGCTGGTTTATTACGACCGTTAACAATATATCATGCATGAGAGGATCACACCTGTATCTCACTGTCATGCAAGAAAATGTATTCAGTGTTTGATCTTTGTGCTGGATTTTTTTTAGGATACAACTTATTTCTTGTTGCTGCTCATGAGTTGGGCCACTCACTAGGTCTTGGTCATTCTGATGTCTTCGGTGCTTTGATGTATCCTATATATATGGCTAGGGATACCAGGGACTACAGGCTTCCTCAAGATGATATTGATGGCATTCAGGCCCTCTATGGTAAGCAAGAAGCATAATTTTTCTTTTGGATGATAGATAAGCATTTATAATTAATTTTACCCATCAGCTAAAATGTACTGGAACTGGGGTTGTTTAGTCTGGAGAAGAGGAGGCTGAGGGGAGACCTCATCGCCCTCTACAGCTACCTGAAAGGAGGTTGCAGAGAGCTGGGGATGAGTCTCTTTAACCAAGTAACACGTGATAGGACAAGAGGGAATGGCCTCAAGTTGCACCAGGGAAGGTTTAGACTGGATATTAGGAAGCATTTCTTTACAGAACGGGTTGTTAGGCGTTGGAATGGGCTGCCCAGGGAGGTGGTGGAGTCCCCATCCCTGGAGGTGTTTAAGAGTCGGGTCAACATAGTGCTGAGGAATATGGTGTAGTTGGGAACTGTCAGTGTTAGGTTAATGGTTGGACTGGATGATCTTCAAGGTCTTTTCCAACCTAGACGATTCTGTGATTCTACTGCAAGAAGGATACTGAGATTTAATTTCCTGATATTATTTTTGAGGAAATCTCTTGGTTTCTTTGTGGCTAAGAGTCTACATCTGCAAAATGGAATCTGTGGACTATATCCATGCCAGTAAGTCAAAAGGTCCAAGAGCCTTTCTCCAATGACACCAGAGGAATAGCCCATGTCTGTAGTATTAAACTCTCTTAACTTCCACAAAAGGGTGGTTACATGCACAACTGCCTTTTGGAAATGCATTGACTAAATGCATTAAGAGACCAACAACTTGTCAAGACAAAACAATTCCAGAGACCATTTTAACAGTCAGCAGCACAGATAGCCAAGTTAAATTGCCCAGGAACTTTCCCTAGCATTAATTTACTAGTTGAGTTTTAACCTTAAGAAACCTATAGATTTGGCTCCATACAGTACATCCTGAAGCTCTGCAACATGAAACACTCTAATTCACCTTCCAATTCTATACTTATCTATTTCCCAAAGGACCCCCTAGGGAATCTCCTGCACTTCCAACAAAAACTTTTTCCCCACAAAGACCAACTGAAATGACATCTGCAGAAGCACCAACTGAAGTGTCACCCCGGGAGGAACCAACAGAAATGACACCTTCCAAAACCCCCACAAGACCAGAGGACTGTGATCCTCATTTGACTTTTGATGCTATCACTACCCTTCGTGGGGAAATACTGTTCTTCAAAGGCAGGTAAGTGCTTTCATTTCTAGCAACGCCTTTTTGTGAGACTCACAAAAGCAAAGCATAAACTTCAGTTCAAGGAGTTTATCTTCCCTTGGTTACAAAGGAAGATAGTTCTTTCTGAAAGTACTGGGGCAACTTTACAAAATTTTACTAGCCCAGCTGGGCTGGGTGAGTAATGTGGTTTACTGACAGGTGAGTAAAATGTTTTAAACCATCATACATCGTCACCCATGTCTGTTAAATTTGTGCATGGCTGAATAATCTCAGTGTCACACCTCAGCCTGAAGCTGCTTTGCATGCAGTGCCATCCTTGTCACACCATCCCCCATGTGGGTCAGGGAGCTGTGGAAAATGTCACTGCTGACTTTTAGTGACACTCTGACCTAGGAGTTTGCACCGGACCGCAGCCCAGTACTGTCTGTAGGGAGCCCTTGCTGTCACAGGTGTCCATTTTTTGGGTACACTCTGACACTGGGCACTGTAGTGGGTTGTTGGTTGGGCACATCCACCCTGGTGAGGGACAACAGCACAACAGGCCCAGGGTTTCACCCACTTCTTGGGTTGGTAATTGTGTTTTGATTGAACAAACTTCCTTTGATGATGTGCACCTGACTTCCCTTCTAAAACACATGATAAAGAATTGTAGCTTAAAAATGTAATAATTTTCAGAGAAGAGGAGGAAGGAGCAGTTCCTCCTTAAATTGGGTTTTAACATGTTTCTCAAGAATGTTTAATGAACATCACATGTTGTCTTGGGCAAGCTATCAGAGTGCCTGTGGAGAGGTCTAGGTGCCTCTGCTTGAGCCAAGTGTTTGGACAAGATGACCTCCAGAGGTCCTTTCCAACCTCAACCATTCTGTGACCTCAGAACAACCTGTAGTAAAGGGAAAATGTCTATGAGACAACAGGGCAAAGCGAAGCACTGCATCCCAAAAGGGAAGATATCTCTGCCTCATAGGGAGGATTGGATCCAGCACCTAGACAGTAGGATTTAAAGTACATTTCTGGGCTACAGATCTCCTAGTGAAATACAGACAATGAAACAGTGCTGTTTTCATTTCTATCAGCTACGTCTGGCGCAAAAGTCCATATTTCTCAGACATTGAGCACGACACCATCTCCTCATTCTGGCCACCACTGGCAGCTGGCTTTGATGCTGCTTATGAGGTTGACAAGAAGGATCGAGTGGTATTTTTTAAAGGTATTTTTCTTACATATCCATCAGTCCTTTTTATGAATGAAGTTATAATAGTACTGCTAATGTTATGTAATAATAATGAAATAATATTATACTAATACTAGTACTAGTACTGATATAAGATATTCTTAATATTTAAATCCATTTTCAGTTTGAAAATGCTGTTACCGTCATTAACAAATACTGATTCACAACAGCCCTGTACAATATATTACTCTTTTCAGTGAGAGACATCATAGCTGAGATAAAATTGATTGCCTACATTAAGTTATTTAAATACATTTTTAAAGGTGTGACACACACCTAGAAAATATGTTGAATTTTAGCTATTGAGTATATAATACTCTAATGACTATATAAAGTGGAAAATCCAACAGCTCTGAAATATTCAAACTTATGTGTGTCCTAGAGGGTCATGTTCTCAGCTGGACTTTTGTGCTATTTGGTGGTATTTACTACACAGAAAGCTCTGGGGCTTTGAAGAAAAGGAGCTCAGCCTCCTCAGGAATCCCTACTAACTTTTTCTGGTTTTCTTGCAGATGACCAGTACTGGGCTGTCAGTGGCTACAGAATAGAGCCAGGCTTCCCCAAGCCTATTCAGAACCTGGGTTTCCCCACCAGTGTTGGGAAAATTGATGCAGCTGTTCATGATCAAAATACCAAGAAAACCTATTTCTTTGTAGGCAGCAAGTACTGGAGGTAATATTCATTTCTGTTTTATACAGCAGATAATCAAAATAGCTTTTAAAATGTCAAGTTATATTAGTATTTGTACAGTAAGTTTATGGCATCTTGTTGTCAGCCTTCTCAGCCAGTATAAAGCTGAAACTCAGAGGCAATTACTTATGTCTTTTCATAGAACAAAGTCTGTAACACCTGAGATAAATGCAACATCTATTTATTCCTACCAGTCTGTGATTAACAGACAAATGAACTTTGTTTATTCATTAGGAAATAGTATTACATGGACTTAGTATAAAAAGATAATGCGAGTAGACTTTGTTATCATGTCATGTATTCACTCAGTAGCTATTAAGGGGTAGAAGTGTTCTCTGAAATTTATAAATGAAAAATCTATTAAGAAAGTTATGGAAGGAGACTAAAATATTTGCTTTTTAAGAAACAGTTCAGATAAGCAGTAATATTAGCCCTAATAATTAATCTATAATATTATCTTGAAAGAGTATTATTACACCAGAAGTTTACATTCATCTCATGAAGTCACTTCATAGATTGGATGCTGTAAAATTAAAATATTTGGTTTGAATAATTATTTAAGTTTATTACTCAGTATAAGGCCCATCCAGCCTTATTATCAGTCTTAGGGAATAGTAGCGAACTATTTAGTCTGATGTTCTGAAAAAAGCCTTGCGTAGGCCACCAAATATGTAAATATTCACACAGCCAGGATTTATAGAGTTCTATGAGATCACAGATGCACACAGTTACTGGATTTTTAGCTGGGAGTAGGCTTATTTAGTAAAAATTCCACTTGGTTTCAACATTGAACATCACAAGATTTTTTCTTGTTTTCATGCAATTTCTTTATTTAGTTTCAATGAAAATACCCAATCAATGGAAAGGGGATATCCAAGAAAAATAGCAGCTGACTTCCAAGGAATTGGCTACGCAGTTGATGCTGTCCTTCAGAAAAATGGTAAATAACTTAAAATATAATTAAAAACAAAACAAAAAACCACCAAACAAACCCCAAAAAGTATGTGTTTCAGATACATATATATTTGTTCTGATATTTTTTAAAAACACCCAAGAAAATAGCAAGTGTATATCAATAAGTATGCAAAAAGAAAATATTAATTTGCCAATATTTTGTCCTTCCAATTCTAGGACATTTCTACTTTTTCCATGGATCAAACCAGTATGAGGTTGACATCAAGAACAGGAAACTCATCCGTATAATGAAGAGCAACAGCTGGTTTAATTGCTAGAAAAATTAAGTGATGGTGCAGGGCTGTATTTGTACCAGAAATGTTTTTTCATGTTCTTTGGTTATAAACAATATCATTCAGCTGTTACTGTGCATCCGAGTCTGAAATTATGACCTTTGATAGTTCTAATTTAAAACCTTCAAAATGTAAAACTTAATGTACAGTTTTTATTTATTTTGTTTTCCAACTATTTATTAATCAAGTTGTTTTTGAGTAATAAAGTATTTTGCTCCAGTATAGCAGTGTTCTTGTGTTCTGGTTCAGTCCACTGGAGACAAGGCATCTGATATAACCAGACACAAGCCAGAATGGCACCAGGACCCCACCACTATTTTTAGCAGGGCTTAGGGTCCATGGGGGAAGGTTAAAGAGAAGCAGTAGTAGGTGGGCAGTTTCAACAGGCAATAAGAAGTGACCTGGGGGACAGAGGAGGTCAACAGAGAGAAACAATGTGGGGGAGGCAGAAGAGGTAGGAGGAGATCCTACATGATGGTGTGGGAAGGTCTGTGGAGAGACCGGTGGCTGTAGCTCACTTGCCATGACTCCATGCCATGGGGACAGAGGGGTCAGGGCAGGGATGGGGATGGGTGCCTGCTGGTAGATGGGAAACATGGCAATGGGCTGGGAGGACCACAGTGACATTGTGGATGGTTTTGGTGGGCAGACTCACTGGTACAGCAGGATAAGAGTGACCAAAGAGAAGGGTAGCTGTCCAGTTTGGGAATGGAGGCACACAGGCAGGGTGGTAAGTGATGATATGGTCATGGGGTCCTAAGGAGTCAGGGGATTACACCTGTTGAGCTATCACCATGTGTCATGGGAATGGAGTCAAGGCTGACGGTACAGCCAACAATGCTGGACAAAAAGCCACTGACAAGAACCACTTCCCAAACAAGCCAAAGTGATAGGTAAAACCCCAGGATTTTCATGTAACTACCAGAGACAAATCCTCCAGAGGAAGAGTGGTGAGACAGAGTCAAAAGCACATGCGCTTCCTCCATCCACCTTGTTTGGGTCCCCCTCAAAGGGTAACAGATCAGTGACTTAAGCACCCCTTGGGCTGTAAGAAAACTTGGCTGAAGTCTGTCCTCCCCTTGCAGGTATTTGATCACATCTCTTACAACACTGCTCTGATGATATGATTACACAAGGAAGTTGAATCCTCCTCATTATTCCTCTTTCTCTAGCAGGACAGGCAAAGGCAGCAAGAGGAGATAGGAATGGCTGATGAGGACAGACTTCCAGTGACCACAGCTCAAACCCCATTAGACAAAGGTGAGATTTGCTCCCAGTCTTCTGCACAGGGCAGAACCCTCAGATCTGGTCAAAACACCTACTAACATCTGTCCACCATCCATCAGGGCCAGAGGAAGCCATGTGTCTCACAGTGTACCCACAGACCCACTGTGCTAGCAGACAAGACCGAGGATGGGCAGCCAAGACACTGCCGTGTCTGATCTTGGAAAACCTCTTCTCTGCCATGTTCTGCTCCTCATGCATGCTTTGTGCCATGCTAGATATGCAGTGAGCACCACTAAATCAAGGTCTAAACCCAACCTAGGTGAGAAATTAAGCCATGAATCTAAGCAGGGCTTAAAAGTAGGGACTGAACAGTTCAGCATTGCCACAAGGGCAGTGATGCACCATGGTGAAGTCATGGACTGACAAGTGGGTGAGCTCACCTGGCAGCAGTCCAGGCAGGGCAGAGACACAGGAAAACTGGTGTTGCCTCAACATCTCCCAGTATCTTTCTCAATAGCTTGTGCTGTGCACACAGCCTGTCCAGAAGAAAATTCAGTCCAAGGACTTTAGATACCTCCAGGGTTGGGCAGGGCTCTTGTGAGTCCTGCTTGTATGTAAATAATGGAGTTAATTCCCTTTGATTTTAAAAATGCCTATACACTTTGATATCCTAACTAGATACCTTCTTGTATGTGAGGGCTACCTTCAGAAATCAGGCCTTTAGGCTCTAGTTGGTGGCTAAGACTTGAAAGCTGTTAAGGAGGAACTGAAAAGAACATTTCAACAATGGCAAAGCAGAACACTGACAACGTTTACAACAGCTCACCTTGGCCATTATATTAACTTATTTCTCTTACATAAGGCTGGTATTGTGTTTTAGTTATGACCTCAAGGAAACAGCTAAACTAAAAGAGTTCCCCCACCTCTAGGTATTAATTAGCTTAAACTACTAGTATCTGAAAAATGAATGATATTTACTTGGCTGTGAAGGAGAATCTAGAGTGTCTGGTGTTTTGGTCTAACCTGGACCATAAATGGAAGACAACATGGCATGGATTTCACCTGGACAAGGGGACTGGTGAGATGTGTTAACCATGGATTTTCTATCTTTATTTCTGCTTTGTTAATGTCTTAAACTTTAGCAAGAAAGAACACTACTTTTGGTTTGGGAAAAGCAATTAAATTCCTGGCAAACGGTATAAAAAGATGTAATTCAGACGGGTTTGGAAACAGGAGTGCTGGAGGTGCCTCTCTACACTTAGTGGGCAAAAGAAGATTTCTTGTAACTCATAAATTGAAAATTTCTTGTAACTCATATTTTGTTATAACTCATAAATGATTCCTGGAATTAAAGGTTCTTGGATAGCAGCAGGGGAAATTTATCCATAAACATAATTTCAAGTACTCATCTTCTATGAGTCTGAGACCAAGCACGCAAAAACAGACACACACAAAAACCCCCAGTTACACCTGGAATTCTTGACTGCACAACTGTTGTCCCAGATGCAATCTCTTGTACAGGAAAACTCAGGCATCAGTGTCTTAATGACTTCACTGACAGTTTAATAAGGCCCTTATGGAGTATAAACTATGTGAGCTTGTAACAGTACATACTAGCACGCAATGTCGGGAGGACAAGAAGCAAAGAGTCTGGGGAGCATCTGCTCTCCTGGAACTTCAGTCACATATGCTGGGGACTTCTAAAGCTATGGTAAAGCAATGGGCTCCAGACCTGGACATCCGACAGTTCGGGCACAATCACTCGCTCTGCAGCTGAAAGACTGGTTTAGACCCACTAGCAGCAACTGTCAGAAGTTGCTTTTTGGTAAGGAGAATGAGTGTGTTAAAAGAAGTTTTTGGATATATTGGGGCAAGAATCTCCTGCATTTCTTCTTCCTGAGGAAATGCAGGAGATTTTCAAGACAGCCTAATTTTCAAGACAGTTGCCGTGGTTGCAGAGGAAATTTGGAAATAGATGTCTAATGCTGTTCTCTGTGCCTGGGATTTAAGATCTTTTTGGGCAGGTTTTGCATACAAAGCAAGACTCTACTCACAGGGACAGAAAGCATTGCCACAAGCAAGAAGAAAATGAAGAATTAAGCTGCCAGGAGGCCCTGAAGACTCAGCACTGGAGAGCAAGGGTGACCTGTGTGCAAGCTGACTGGGACAAGAGGGGCTCTGTCAGTGAGTCAGCATTACCGTGCTGGAGATGGATGACTGTTATATAAAAGCCAGCAGTAGGTCACACACTTGTCTTCATCAGCAATAAGATATTTTTGGGTCTAGGTTTGTGCAGCCAGGTCTGAGGGTTTGCAGCACAGCCAGGAAGGAGGTGCCAAAGGCTCTGAGTTAAGCACCACTCTTTGGCAGCACAGGCTGAAGCTGCAGTTTTGCAGCTCAGAAGCTTCCTGTGCACAATCCTGTTCTTCCAGGTTTTGGCCAGGGTTCCTACACTGCTACACTGGAGTCCAGCCTGGTCAGGACACCAAGGGTGCATAAGGCAGAGGAGTGGGGCAGTTTCAAGCTCCGCGTAATTAAGCCCTTGTCTTTTGCAGAACAAACCAACGTAGTTATGTCCTGATGAGGCTCTTTCATTTTTCTTTTCTCTATACTACAGTATGCATTAGTTTTTAAATATGTAAACTGTACATTAGCAATAACCTTGCCAAAAAAGAACAATATTTTAACACTTCTTGTCAGTGTTACATGTCTTTCTCTGGTACAGCTAGCAGGGGCTGGGGCTGTGGGAATCCATCCAAGGCAGAAGATTGACTGAAAGAGGGAAAGATAAGGGTAATCTTAAGAGATTATCCAGGCACTTTTAAAGGTTGAAAGAAGGAGAACATAACAATTTTCACACTCACTTCTTTAAGCCAAAACAAGAGATTGTCATTATATGTTGTACTACTTCTGCATGAAGTCACCTCAAAGAATGACATCAAAGATCTCTGTGGTTATGGAATATTCTTCATAGAGCATATACTAGGTGATTGGAAAATGCTTCAGGAGGTGATTGATCTATTGAGGGCAATGGTGAATAATATCAAGAAAAGTGAGAAAGAGGTTGACAGAATAGAAAACAATGTATTTGAGAAGTCTGCTAATCAGAAATCTGTATAAATTTCATCAATAGCTTCCTAGGTGTTTTTGATGGCTTCTAATGGCCCTTTCATTAGAGAAACATGAGTGAGGAAAATTTATCAAGTCCTAAAGGCTGGAAGGTTACTTCCTTTCTCTAGAACCATAGAGACACTGTACACATAGAGACACTGTGTGGGAAGAGAAAAAAGTTGGAAAGCTATAGTGGAGCTGTAAGTACGAAAAGCTATTTCTGCAGAGAGGTATTGTGGGTGTGTAAGCTGCACAGGAGAACTCTACACCCAATTTTCAGATTTGTCTCATGCACTCACTTAGGGACACCTAACCTAACTATGTGAGTAGAGTCATTATCAAAAGCTTCCCCTTGACTCATCTGCCCCAGTCTGGGGTGTTTCTTGAGCCTGTCCATCTCCTTTCAGGACCAGGGAGGGGGTCTCTGCCCTAATGTGAATGCCTCAGTTAGGTGTCTGCTCTCAGGGTCAGAATTCAGTCCTCATTGATGAGACAACCCCTGCAGAGTCCCACCAGCCTTGCCATGGGCCCATTTCAGCTGCCCATACCTAGCAGTCCCCCATTTCCTGCTGTGGATGGCGACAAGGCATGTTGTGTTCTGGGGATGCTTCTGATACCGACACAGTGCTCTTCAGCAGGAAAAAATTTCAACAAATATCTAAAGCGTACAATATATTTATAATCTCTCCTTTCACAGCTCTGTTGTCCTGCCAGCTGTGTGGAAGGAGATATATTTCTCTGCGCATGCAAGATCTCACCTGCCCTGCAGTGCTGCAGGTGTGTCAGCCCCACGCAGAAGTCTCAGATACAGAAGTCCATCTTCAATGGCAGTAGACATCTCTATTCAGGTTTCCCAGGGCCTTCACTGTTACCTCTGCTTTGTCTTCATTTGTGGAAGTGCATGGAGGGTGTGATTGGGCATGGAGGTAAAGTGGACCCAGCTGGAGAGTAGACCTGATGTTGAGTCTCAGTAGTTTTTACCACCAACGGCAGACATGGAGAATAAAGGACCCTATCCTCTGACTGGAAAAAAACATCAAAGAGTTTGATCCAGAAAACCTCAGTGCTTTTTAAAACCTTACAGTAAATATAAAAGAAGGAGACTATGAAATACAAAGTAATCGGGCAATTCTCTGAGAACAGTAGAAACTGCTGAATAAAAGTGGCATGCAAACACCTTGGCTTGATTTTTATAATGAGTTTAGCTATGCTAAGAAAAGTGTTTTCACTTGCTTGTGGCACTTCCATGTTTTTCTGCAGACAAAAGGAAGTTTTATCCAGGTATCAAAGAAAAAATGCATGAATAAAGCAGTGTTTCATCAAAGAGAGAGTTACAGCACTGACATTTTAATCTTGAAGGACTCTACCAAAGGAAAAGATGATGGCATATAATAGCCTCCAAAAGTACATGCTCCTGTACAAATAAGTACAAAAAAACCTAGAAAACAAATTTTCTACTTGTGATCTACAGTCCTCTAACCTTCTGTGAATGTTTTCCCCTTTAGGTACTCCAACAACCCATTTGATATCAATACTAACTTTGAATGAGAAACATTAAAGAGATATACTTTAAGTTTTTGGAGAGTAAGCCTACACTTTAATAGCTAAAAGTTAATCAGCTTATTAAAAAGAACTACAGGTCTATTATCTCCTTATTAATCATATATTCATGTTGCAAAACCTGCACAGGCGTGGAACCAGATGAATGGCAGCACCAATCTTCTTCATTGTTTTGCATGTGTTCTGTTGTTAACTAGAAACTGTAAGAATCAATGAGTCAGGGATTGGAAAGATTTATAAAGCAAACAAGTAGTATATAAAGGTGAAGCAGGTGTGTGGCAGACCACAACGATGAATTTTCTAAAGACCAGTGAAAATGAGAATGGAGAACCTCCCATTCCTTCTGTTGTTATGTGCAGCACTTTCTTCTGCTTTTCCTGCAGATACAAGGCAGAAGAAAGAAGGTGGCATGCAGCTTATCCAGGTGAGGAAGGTAGACCTCTGGGGAGGAGATCTTTAGCAGCTGTTGAGCTTCCATTGCAGTCTCTGGAACTATTATATAGTAGCTGAGGAGCTAGTTCTGCAGATTCCAGTAGGGTGAATAATGTGATTGAGTATTTCTCAAAATAGAGGGGGCTGCATTCTGTACTAGGATGAAAAAGGCTTCTTTACCCCTGACTCATTCTTGGTTTATATATTTGTAGAGAACTATTAAAACTGATGATGCATTCACTTATGTGTTAGTTCTACAAATAATTAAACTACTGAGTCAGTCTACGTTTGATTCAGGTGGAAATGTGGTTATTTATGTGACTTCCGGTATTATGAGATATAACTATAAAATAAGGATATTACTTTGTCTGAATTATTACTGTCAAAAAATGTGAGAAAATGGGATAGTACTGATGAAATTTTATGTTCAGCCATATATTTCAAACAGCTTCTGCACTGCCTGCTCTAAATGTCTCTGGGTAACCCTAGAGCACAGGGTAAGTGGAGGGTACATTACCAGAAAATAATTAATTCATTAGACAAATATTAATTTTGAATGTATTCTGAGTAAACTGCAAAACATTTATAGTGATAACATAATGCTAAAATCTATCATTAAGAGAAAGTATTCATACAAGCTTTAACAAACCCAATTACCCGTGCTCCCATGGAACAGAAAGAAAAGTATCAAAAGTACATGTCTGAAGTGGCACTAGTATAATTTATTAACAAGTTTCAAAAGCAAACACCATTGACTGTCCTAAAATGTTTTTTTTTTTTCAGAAGTACCTGGAAAATTATTATGGTTTTAAGAAAGATGGAGATTCTTTCATTTGAAAAAGTAATAGTCCAGTGACCCAAAAAATAAAAGAAATGCAGGAATTCTTTGGACTAGAGGTGACAGAGAACCTGGATTCTGGCACTTTGGATCTGGTACAGAAACGTCGCTGTGGATTCCCTGACATAGCTGGGTTCTCCAGCTTTGCAGGAAAGTCAAAATGGACAAAACAAGTTCTGACATACAGGTAATTATAGTGGAATTCTTAATGTAAAGACAGTGTGTTACACAGCATAAGTTGTACACAGCTGGTTTTCTATCTTATATTTTAAAGGATATTAAACTACACACCAGACTTGCATCCAGCAGATGTCAATGCAGCAATCAAGAAAGCGTTAAGTGTTTGGAGCAGTGTGACCCCACTGAAATTCATCAAGAAGGACAGAGGTGATGCAGACATAATGATCTCCTTTGCAGCCAGAGGTAAAACTCTACACAACCATTATGAGTTATTGCCAAGTTACTGCCTTATAGAGCTGTTGACCTGAAATGCTAATGATTTCTTCTCATAGATAGCATATGCAAAGTTCAGTGTCAGACTGAACAAGGAGACAGAAGAACACAGTTCCTGATCAAGGTGCTATGGCTATAATTCTTGACAATCTTTGAGGGAGGGTATAGAGGCAGAGGAAGAGAAGAAGGGAGAAAATACATGTAACGAGCTGCCTGTAGTTCACTGGATCTGTAACTAGTATATGATGCCCAATGTGTGCACAAACCACAAGAGGCATAGGGTTTGTGGGATATACCCAGGCTCAGAGTATTACAGAGTAGGTAGCTCTAGTTACACTCCTGGGATTAGACATGTGCTTTGTGTGAGCTAAATTCTAGACAGACTCAAGGCTTATATTTTTGCATTGCCCTCAGGGTAGGCTTACCAGCAGCTTTCCCTCTTTCATTAACAATCATGCACATGTATTCTTTAAGTCTGCTTCTCTGTTCCCACCCAAACATATCCACTCATCTAAGCTATGCAGAGTGTGCTGGCACCACACGTAACCTCTGTGTTCTTAAATTGTTTTCTGGATACTACATTCAAGAGCTTATCATCTTCCCAGGATCTTGCTTCTGCCATCAACACTTAAATTACCAGTCAGGTTCAGTTAACCATCTGATGACTGTTGACACAGAGTTTATGAAAAAACCTTATGTCCAAAAAAGGAAATGTATTTTAACCTAAACCATGTCCTTCTCTTCCCTTGCAACAGCAGTATGTAAATGCCCACCCATTTCTTGAAAAAAACAAGATTTCACTCCTGATGCATCAGTTCAAATGTTCCTAAATCTTCCATGTGAAAAATAGAGCTTTTGGCAAATCTGTGTGGAAGGGGAACTTGAGAGCTTACAAAATCAGCAGAACAGAGAGCTCTGTGCAGGGCTGAGACCTGTAACCTCCATAACCCCCAGTCAGCTGTGTATGGGACTTGCTCCGCAGGTCACAATGACTTCATCCCCTTTGATGGCCCAGGACGGTCCATCGCTCATGCCTACGCACCTGGCAAGGATCTTTGGTGGAGATGCTCACTTCGATGAGGATGAAACCTGGACCAAAAGCACAGAGGGTAGGAAATTAAGTTCTTCAAGCCCTTCCTAAAGCAGGCTGTACATGAAATCATGGGTGCAGTGTCTGCCTCCTCTCTTCCTTAAGAAGTGCTTAAAAATGGGTCTGATTTGAAGGAGCATTGGGCAGCTAGTTTCCATAGCTATAAAAAGACTCTGAGCCCTCTGGTTTAAAAAGTTAAGGCCGCAGCTGAACTTCTGCCATGGACTGGATGGAGATTTGTTTGGGAAGGAGCTGAGGGACCTGGCAGCCCCATTCTCCACACTTCTCCAACCTGCTTGTCTCTCCCTGCACAATTACATCACCTGCACTGGTCCAGGGTCCTTCTCCCACACTGACTTCTGCAGGATCTACAGACTATTTCCTTATACTTTACTGTAATGAAGTCATTATTTTTCTTTCTGACCAGAATTTCATCTCCAACTGAATTTTCCATAACAGTATCAATTGCTTAAGCAAACAGTTTTGAAAGCTTCTGACCTACCTTATGTCCTTCATGTTTTCAGGACAAATGAAAAAACACAGCTCTCCTATTATGTGTTTTGTTTGTTGTTTTCAGGTACAAACCTGTTTTATGTTGCTGCCCATGAATTTGGCCATTCACTGGGACTTTTCCATTCCAAAGACCCCAACACTCTGAGGTACCCAGTTTATAGGAAATTTGACCCTTCAGTATTCCCTCTTCAGCAAGATGATATTAACGGCATTCAGTACCTCTATGATAATTCACAATTATTAATCAACTAGTGTTTATAATTTCAAAGATTTTGGAATTCCTTTCAGTGACATTTTTGTCTACTGGATATACCCGAATCAGTTCTCACTTTAATTTCTTCCATAAACTGCTTCTTTCAGGACCATCTTCTAACACCCATAATGACCAAAAGAAATCTACTGAGATAAAAGACCCAACTGAATCAAAAGATCCCACACCGCCAAACACCTGTGGCCCCAATTCAACTTTTGATGCTGTCACCACTTTCTGTGGAGAAATAATGTTCTTTAAAGACAGGTAAGTCAGCTTTCTGAAAGTAAAATAGCTGGGTATAATTTTTAAATTATGCCCCACAGCATGGAAAAATACGTTTATGAAAAATATCAGCCATTTAAGGCAGGAAGGCGAGACAGGGAAGCACGATAAGAGGTGGGAGGCAAAAACAAAGAGGGTGGTGGAGAAATGAAGAGAGATAAGTGTAAGGAGGAAGATCACCTTTAAAACATGGAATGTTATGAATAGGATGGGGAAAGATGGATGCTCTGAAAACATGGGCTTTTTTCACTTCAGTCTGTAAGCAAGTCCTCAGTGTTTGGCATCTGGGAGAGTTCAGCTTTGACAAAAGGCACCATCAGCCCTGGGACAGATGGCACCATCATTTCTGTCCCTGCTTTGAGAGAGCTGAGAGTTTACCAGTTCTGACACAATACCTGCTTAAAGACCCCCTGCAATGGTGATTTAGTATAATAATAAAAGGAAAGGATAATTGATTCAGTGTTAGACAAACTGTCCTTCTCCAGGGCATGACAGCCCAAAGTCTCGAGGAGAAGGGGTAAAAGAGCTGATTCCCCTCTTCTTCATGTGGTAGGGCTGTGCTTCCCCTGCTTCAGACCCTCCTAAAATCAATGTTAAAGTGAATTTTGAGCTCAGAGTTTGGAGTCCACAAAGCCAGTAAAGTGTTATTTTGCAGAAGATCCTCACGTGCACCGACTGTTTCTCTAAGCTGGTGTTGGTAACCTTAGGGTGGGGTTTTATTCCGAAAATCTTACCCCATACCAGCCATGTGAGCCAGGTCTCTCTAGGCTCCCTTTCTGTGTAAGGGAAAATAATAAATGTTTTGACAAAACAGTTCATCTGACCTATTTTAGATGTCTGCATCAAGATGAGAGAAAACCACCATGGAAATAACTTTCTTTCTGTTGACATTACAGGGCGCTTAGGGAACATGACTGGGTTTAGTCAGATAAATCCCGCCCTGGTTGCCATGATGTGGTTTCATGCATTAGTGTGTGTGAACGTCTGATTTTATTTAAAACCTGTTCTATACTTATGTAAGGCATTTTTGGCGCAAGCATCCTGCAGTCAGAACAGCTGATTTTGATATCTTCGTTCTGGCCATGGCTGCCACCTGGTGTTGATGCTGCATATGAAATTCCTGAAAAAGACGAAACTGTCATTTTTAAAGGTAAAATGTTGTCTTTTTATTTTCCTATGTTGTCTTTCCAATTAGTCATGAGAGTTTGTGTTTTAAGCTCTTTCTGTAGGATTCCACAAGCTTTAATTTAGTCCAATAAATTGGTATATTTTAATCACAGAGATAACAAAAATATTATCTACGATAAGGAACATGTATCTTGTTTTTTAATGTCAATATATAATATATAATGTCAATATAGGCAGTTTCCCTGCCAAAATAATTTTTCTTTATTTTTCTTTTTTTCTGGAAAACTATCTATTGAATTTTAAAGTTATAACACATGCTTCTTCCCAGCTGGTAGAAAACTAACATAATTATGAAGGAAGACTGAAATTTCAGTTTTCATAAAATGTGGTGCAAACAACTATTGTTGCATTTTTTTTTGACACTATGTATGTAGAATGTTTTCAAGTAACTATTATTTTCTCTCTGCATTTTTTTCCATTAAAAGATTGGCTTTCAGGAAAAGGATTGTGTCATTCCAAGAAGATTCTGATAACATGTTTTCATCAACTTTTCTTCATAGGGAATGAATTCTGGGTTTTGAAAGGAGATGCCATGCTTCCTGGATACCCCAAAAAAGTCTACAGCCTGGGCTTTTCAAAGGATGTTACCAAAATTGATGCTGCTTTTTATAATGGAAATGGAGGGAAAATGTATTACTTCATAGCAGACAAATTTTGGAGGTAACATTTCCTGTGCTACTTTCCTAAATAGGAGCAAACATAATCACATGATCAATATCCTGTCATGATTTAGGATGCATTAGTCACACATTTTTGGTAATGTCTTTCAGTGTCACAACTGGCTATGGAAAAATATTTGAAAGGGAGGTAAACCAGTGTTTTTAGTTTTCCTTTTAATTGATTTAATTATTTAACAGTTCTTTTATTTATTATTTATTTATTCATTTTCATTTAATTGTCTTTGTGAAAAAAGCCATCCTACAGCTCCACAAGTCAGCTCAGGAAATCAGTCAGAACCTCACTATTTATATCAAAAATGTCTCTGTGAGGTAAGGAGTATCCCACCCTTTTTCCAGTTACTAACAGACAGTTTCATAAAGTTACTGATAAATGCATGTATTGCAAAGAAGTATCTGCTTTTCATGGTTATTTCCCCTTTTCATCCCAATCCCTACTGCTCAGGTTTGTGTTACAGGACATGTATTTCTAACGACTGAAGGAGCTGTTCCTGCAACAGAAGCAGTAGATAACTTGAACTTTTGCAGATGAACAGCACAATTTCTCTCTTTCCTGCCACCACAACTACCAAGTCATTGTACATACAGAGATCATCCTGGAGTAACTATTCAGCCATTTATCTGTAGTTTAAGCAGAAGATCAGACTTCCACATTTTAGTTCAAACTCTCATAGCTTGAAGGACTTTAGCTGAGCAGTCTGTCTGATCATTAAATCTCTTACTCAGAAAAAGTATCAGAATGAAAATGCTTTCAGAAGCCTTCTTATTCTAGCACTGATAGATAAACTGCACTTCACTCAAAATGGAACAGCCTGCTATAAGTAAGTAAAATTACTTAAAATAACTTATAACTTAAGAAAAAATCAGATTTTTCCTGATAAATATTTCTTACAGAGAGGGAACATGAAAGCCATCTTTTAGCAATCTTACAAATCTAACTTATGTTTGAGATAAGAATATCTAGCTCTCCTTTAGGTATGGTCTCTTAGCAGATTTATGATGATGGTTCAAATATTAGGTATTCTTAGAGTATCTTGAGCTGATGTAAACTGAAGCAATTCTTCCAGTGCAGCTAATACAGTAGTAATTATTTATGGCACATCATGCCTGTCTCAGTGCTACCTAAATGATACTGAAAGTCTTCAGTGAACTCAGTTACCTGTTGGTAGGTAGAATGAGGTGAGCCAAATTAATCATGAGTTGATTACAGTTTTCATTGACATCACACTGTTTATCTTTTTCTCAGTTATGATAAAATAAGTCAGTCTATGGACAGGAAGCCTATACTGATAAGGGATGCATTTCCAGGAATTAATGGGAAGATTGATGCTGTTTTTCAACATGAGAGTGAGTAACTATTCTTAATAAAATCTATATTAAATGCTCAGGGTCATAGGGCTGAGAGTGCTTGGACAGAGAGAGGCACTTCTAAATGCTTCTTATAGCCCTCAGGATGACCAACAAGACCCTGAAATCATCACATAACGCTCCCATGCTTCACTTTACCCCCTTGAAAAATAGTGATAATACACCTTTGGTCAGAGTTTCACAGATGGAAAGTCCAGCTCCAAGGGACAGAATGATATATCTGTATTCATGTTGACATGCACCTCACACCATGAAGAGCACCACTCAAGACAGTGATGTCTCAAAACATAAGGTCTATCTGCTGTGAGCAAGGCTATCTAAGCCTGGCCCTCTGACATAAGATGGCACTGCTTTGAGAATAATAGTTGGCACTACCTTCTCCTGCATGAGAGAATATTACTTAGACAGGGAGATGCTGGAACAGGCCCACCGTTACATCCACAACTGCCAAATGGCACAGCTTCCCAGTTGCCTCCTGGCTCCTCATCTCCTGATCATCAAAACCCATGCAAGTTAATGGCTTCCCAGCAAATCTACCAGCTTCCTCCAAAATGAGTCTTATACATGGTGCTGGGGATCCTTAACTGCAGCCATCACTCCCGGTGGGCAGTGTGGATGCAGCTGCCCCAGGCTGGACCTCTCCCTCCCCGCACAGTCTCTGACAGCACTCCAGCAAGCTTGTACCTTCTCGCACGTTGCTGTGCCCAGTGCCACACTCCAGGCAGTGCAATGCTTACTCACAGGAGGCTAGAAATACCCTTCTGCAGGGTTTCTACACAGCCATTGCATAACAGCAGATATTTTAAACTGCAGAAAGATACAAAGATAATTTTTTTGTGGGATCACCTCACAGGATTCATTAAGTATATTGTGCAGTGTGTGCATGGCTGGTTTGCTATGGAAAGTGTCCCCATGCTGCTATGCACCATTTTGCAGAGGTTACACCTGGGAACAGATGCTGTTGGCAGCGTAAGTGTATCCAAAGTTTTTTCAAGCTCTTTCCAGATGTTGTTAAATCATACTAATCTTTCCATCTGCAATACCATGATTCATCTGCTTTTTTTCCCGCTAGACTTCTTTTATTTCTTCCATGGAAGAAAGCAATTTGAGTTTGACCCCGATAAGAAGACAGTTACACGCATCCTAAAGACAAACTTCTGGTTTCCATGTTAAGGAAATGAAATCTGTAATGGTGTTGGAAAGAATGCAGTGTTACTGCACTAGAAACACTTTTTCTTTTATAAATATATGGAATGTATAGGCACTTCAAAGTTAGTAAACCTCAGCCCCTGCACAATCTCTGTTTCTGTAAATAACAGAACAGTATTTAACATACTGATGTGTATATATGTATGATATTAACAACAGGATTGGTAGCTTACCAAAGAACAATGCAGTTTTTACTTTTGATACAAAATTGTGTCTTGTTTTATTTTTCCCACTGTCTTCTTTTCACTCTCCATGCTGTACATCACCCTATGCAGAGCCCTACCAGTCAGACGTCCATAAGGAAGAGCATTTCTGTTCCTAGAGCTAGGATTAGTTTCAATCTGTTTTAGATATGTCAAAGTTAAGCAAGCAGGCTAATCAAAGCTACTGTTTATAACTACCGAGAGACAGACAGGAGCTCCAGAGAGCAATCCCTCCCAGCCTGAGGTGGGTGCCTAGGGGTGGAAGTGCTCCTTGTCATTACTGAGCGAAGAGGCAGCCTGTTTGAGCAGTTTATGTTAGACACCTGATTATAGAAGTCTAACCTTAAGTGTGATGAATCCTACCCTAAGATATTTATTGATATATATGTGATTAAAAGCTCGTCTCCACAAACACATGAGCAGAGGGGCACATTGACATGTAGGGGAGCTCCAGTCATCCCTGACCTGCCTCTGCTCCTCTACAACTGTCCCAGAGGAGCCCCCATGGACTGGGGGACACCCATCACCATGTGTCAATGGGAGACGGTCCCCATAACCTCACAGGCTGAGGGGTCACTGCCAGGGGGACAAGGATCAGTATCCAGGGGAAGAGCATTTGGGGATTTTGTAAAACTTATTATGTCATGTTTGAAGGGGACTGTGAGAATGTGCAAAATTTATTATGAGTTGATTAAGGGAAAGATCAAAGGCAGAGTAATGGAAGGATCAAGGTAGATTGGGGAGGAACAGGTTTGGGAAAACAGAGGGTTAAGTGGATGGAGGGGTCTGGTTATGTGCAGACAGGCTGTAGGTCAGTGTGCTTCTTTGGCCATGTCATGCACATTTGGTCCTGTCTTCTCAGTAAATCATATCTTATGTGTGGGTGAGCTCTTTCTACATGTGTTTGGGTGAACTCCAAGCTGGACTGACTGCTAAATACGTTAAGAGACCTGAGTACCAGCAGCTGGAGCATGTCTACAAGCTGTGAGGACTCATACATTACTGAGGATACAGAAAGTGCAGGGGCAGCTACTGGGAGGACTGCATGTCTGAGTCCAGCTGCTGAGGGCATCCACACTGTTTGTATTTCCATGTCGATGTTTCAGCAGTAGATGGAAGGCCTCATCAGCCAGACGGGACGAATGGGTTGGGGCCACCAGTCCTTTTCAGATTTGGTACCACCATGAATCCAACTGGGGGTCTGTGAGCCTGTACCAATTCCAGTATGTCCCAAATGGTCCAGTCCTGTTTTGTAGATCAGTGTGGAGACATTGATCTCTTGCTGCCTCTTTCAGGACAGGTTTTACATCTGCACAGCTTGTGTGACAACTGCCAAGTTTAGAGGCAAAGGACTTCAAGTCAGTAAGGTTGACTCTGCAAGGCATCCCAGGGCCCATCTGCCATCAGGGAAGTCATGCTCAGGGCACAACAGAGCAGGTTCCCATCCTAGGCAACAGCTCAGCTGCAAGGATGAAGAATGTAATTTGGTTTTCCTGTGTGTTCAGAAAACAGGTGCTTGGCATGGAAAGTGGCACTCCTTCCCTTCTCCTTTTACTGAAATCACTGATGATGCCATGTCTGAGGCTGTGCAAGTCACTAAGGTGTAACTTGGGCACTGCCCCAGTCTGCAACTTGTCACGTTGAATTACTCTTCTACAATAGAACAATTAGGACTGATTCAGCAGCTGACATCCTGAGCCCTATCGCAGTGGCCTTTGGACTGTGTGTGGTTTGAACTATACCATTGTGTTCCTAACACTGTTTAGAGCAGCACCCTGAATCGTAAACAGAGTGACTGATCATTCTCCTGGAGCAGAATCAACAGCATTTCTATAAAGGAAATGTTTAATATTGGGTGAGGTTAAGCCATGATTTTGTGCAAACTTTAAGACATATGACTTACTTGGAGGGTTGCCTTTGTTTTTTTCATCTCAGTATTAAAATGTACTTGGATCATTAAGAGAGAATTCCTAATGAATTCTCTAACTTCATGTGAATATCTGGCTACCAGTTGAATATTGCTGCAGAGTGACATGATTTATATCTTTGACACTTCAGTCTTCACATGAAAAGTGACATCCTCCAAGCAAAATAGCTTGTTTCAGGGTAACATTCTGGGTTTGCAGAAAGACTTTTATTTTGTTGCTTCAAAATAGATTGGAAAACACATTAAGAGATTAAGAGTTGCATTATGCATTAGAGCACAGAACAGACATAAAAGTACTTCCTCCAGGAATGATGACTGTATTTTGTAGTGCCACCTGCTACTGAGAAAGCAATTGCAGACATCATTGTGACAAATTATAATAGTAAATAATTCTTAGAATTGCAAAGTATACAGAACTATCAATCAAAGTTCCCTTTTCTACAGTAATTCTGTAGTGACAGACTTTGATTTAGGGAAACTCCGCTATGATTCACACAGTGAATTTATTTTTTTATTGTTTAGTCAGGGGTGTGGATGGAAGTTTCTCCTTTGGGAGAGAAGGATGAAAGCCATTAGAACATTTTAAAATATTATCAGATATAACTAGGGGAAAAGGGACATAGCCAGAAGAGTCAAATTCAAGCCCTAGGTAAGTGTAGTATAAAGTAAATGCAAATCACTGAGACAGAAAATTGTTCGAGGCTGGGAAACTCTTCTGGGGAAATATGTCTCCTCTTACTCTCTGCCTAAATGTCCCTTTCAGTCAATGCTAGAAAGAGGAAATGTGCTAGATAGACCTCTGGCAGTGCTTACATTCCTATGCAGACTTAATGAACAAGGAACAGTGAGTAGAGTACCTAGAAAAGGGACACTTTGAGGTCTTGCCTCAACATGAACAAGGGTGCAGATTTGCTGAGGAAAACATGTACAAATAAAGCATGATCACTGTTAATACAGGGACACACAATCCTGTACTGCCTGAGTGTACAATGGAAAAACCCCTGAAAATGCTGACCCTTTCTTAACAAGAGTGTTGAACCTCTCTTCCTTAGGCACCCAGTTTGGGTTTAGCACTGACTTAACAGATGGGTCCCAGGCCTGGCGGGGTGATTTGGGGTGACCTGAATGAGGTACTGATGCTTGCGGTCCAGGCAAGAGCTGCCTCTGAAGAACAATTGGGGGTAGGTAAAGGCAAAGTTTACCTCTCTCCATTGGTTACATGGAGATTTTAGGCAAACTTCAGGCAGGGCCAACGTGTTAGGAGTTGTCCAGATCTGGTACCCTGATAGAGGTGAAGCTGCTGCAGCTCCATGCCCCCAGGTCCAGCCAGCAGCGAGGCTAAGAGTGTGTTCCCAGTAGGTACATACACACACATGCACACAGGTACACAAAAAGACATTATGGATCTCCCAGCAGCTGGGCTCAGACACGCCGTCCATCCAGCAACTGCCCTGGTATGTGCTGGTGTCCTCTGCTACCTCATGCACACACACACAAACAGGTCTCTTTTCCAGCTCCAGATCCCACAGCTTCCCCAGTTGCTGACTTGGGCCCTCCATCCCTCAAGTAGCTGACCCACAGAACCCTGGTCTCTCCAGTATCCAGCCCTGGCTTATGGCTACTTTGACATCCAGCTCTCAACATCTTACCTTACTGGTTTATCCAGCTGGATTGTCATTTGTGCTCACACACATACATATGTGCCAAATTGACATGCATGCACCTGTCTCTCCAGTCACAGCATCACAGACACTGGGGCCTCCAGCCCCTGGTCCCACCCCAAGGGCTGACACTGAGACCACCCCACACACACCCTGCACACAGGACAGAGTCCCTGGCCCAGGAAAATAGCTAGAAATTGGGTTTAGTGAGAGGCCAGGACAGACTGTGCTGGTCAGGTGCCAGTCAGGTGCAGGTGCAACGCAACACAAAGTGAGGGACTGTGTAGACACCAGTTGGCACTCAGTAAAAATTCTCATGTATTTTGAGGGCTCTTAGTTTCATCTTAGCATATTCATGTCTCCTTCTGTCGGGTTTTGAGTTTTTTGTCTGAAGGCAAGTGCTTGAAAAGGAGAGGGTGGCAATGTGTTAGCTAGCACGCCATAGGAAGAGAAGACGACTGAAACCTCTCTTTCCCTCGTTCGAGGGAGATGTGCCAAAGGACATGCAGTAGGAAGTCAATGCAGACAGTGAAATAGGATGTGACTTTGTAGCCCAACACTGTGGAAATTCCCAAGACGGAGGAAAGCCACTGCTTCTGCTTCCTCTTCCCAATGCTCTTTAAGTTTTTTGACTCGGTGACTCTTGAAATACATAAACATCTCCCACAGCTAGTGTTGGAGTCCAGGCCTTTCTAGTCCTGCCACTGGCTGCCTTGGAAAGTAATTTATTTAAAGTTTCCTGGAAAACAACCAGATGTCCCCTCTCACCCTCTGCCTGACTCAATATCCTCTTCGTCACATTAAAAGGCCATAGACCCTTTGCAGAAATGTGCAAGGTCTCTCTGAGCAAGCTGCAACACATGATTTCCTAAAGTTACCACCTCAGCTGCAGGACACATCTGATTAATCGACATCTCTCCTTTGCCTGTATGTGTTTAAACACACCTATGATGTCTTCAGAAAATAAAAGAAAAAATGATAGAAGAAATAAGGAGTTAATTACTCTTTAGGGGAAAAAAAAAAAAAAAAAAAAAAAACAAACAAGAAAGAAACGGAGGTATTGAATCAGGAACTATATAAACCAGCCTACAGAAACACATGAAGGAGAAATATTTACAGGGAAATAACACTAGTTTAGAAACACAGTTAGAGAAGTTAAGCAGCATGTCACAAATCCCACGATGATGTGAGTTGTAGCAGACTTTGAAGAAATTTCCAACACACACAATTCTTTTTGTTCATGGCTGAAAATCAAGATGGATTAATCAAGACTGAGGTTTCCTTGGACTGTGAACCATGAGGCTGAATCTCTTTACATCTGCAAAAGCTGTACCTTTTGAAGAATTTTTGTCCTAATCATTTCAAATACCAGCACTGGACTGTTGCTTCTGTTTTTGATATGTCCTGTATTAGCTTTAGTCAATCACACTAGACAAGCAATGTAACTCACATTGGAAGGTATAAAGTAATTTGCTTTTCCCAGGATTGATGACTGCTCTGCTGAACCTAGATATAATTAGGGGGTGCTACAGTGAGTGTAGAATCATATAATAAGTACATTATTTTTCCCTGATGTTTGGGAAACTAAGTGAAGTACTTCCCAACACAATTAAAATCTTCATCCCCTATTGAGCTCCTTCAGACAATGGCACATATTTGTATTTTTCCCTCTCACACTGATACATACTGTTCCCCTTTAAGGTTTCTGAGGAGGCTTTTTACTGTCAACAAGGGCAACAACAGCAAAACCATCTGAAAGATGTCCAGCCTATACTTGACATCTTCCAGAGTTAGCAAACATGCAGCCATTTTAGGCCATCTACTCTGATGCTTAGCTGTCCTTGCAGTTAGAAATGTTTTTTTCAATTTAGGAGTCTACACTGCAGGTTCCCTCATGGGTCCTGGGTATTTAAACTCCTCTTATCATTGATAGAGACTTAGCCAATACAGTCAATGAAGAATAGATATTAATCTCATCTTAAAGTCCAT
This sequence comes from Strix aluco, assembly GCF_031877795.1. Taxonomy (NCBI): domain Eukaryota; kingdom Metazoa; phylum Chordata; class Aves; order Strigiformes; family Strigidae; genus Strix; species Strix aluco. Next base: position 122,583,674 of record NC_133932.1, read on the forward strand.
GTCATATGGGCACTTGAATCACTCACTAGAATCCATTGTACAAAATAGGAGCTTAGACACCTAAATAACTTCTGGATATCTACATGACAAAACACTTAAAGCTGATTCCACCTCATTGCTCATTTGCTTGTACTTGAGACACCCACCTGGGACTGGCTGCCATGAGGAGCTATAGAGACCTTCCAGGGCAGCTGAAGGTCAGGTGGGATTCACTAGAGCATCTCAAATACCACTAATGCTCAGAGAGTCCCAAACCTCATGTCTTAACTTAAGCACTGTTGTTTAAGACCATTCTAGAGTCTTAGAGAACAGTAACTGCTTCCATTTTAGGAAAAACTTTTCATATATTTAACAGCAATTATCATGGCTCCCCTCACTCTTCCTGCCATGAAACAGTCAACACAGAGTCACAAAATGGTTACTTTAATCTTCCCTTTTCAGACTTACAAAAATTCTTGTTGGTCTTCATGGAGTCTTTCCGACCAGAGCTCATCTCTACTTGCATGCAAACATGCTATTGCAGCTCAGACCTTATCTGTGTTGGCAAGAGTATAAACGCTATTTTACTTACCATACATATGGAAACCCAGTTTATGCATTCCAGTAACATGACTGATTTTTGTTAATATCAGTCAAAAAATGTTAAATCATTTTAGCACTCAGTTTTGCTAGCATCATAAGATTGTTTTAGATGGAACTTTTAGTTAGCTGATGACAGACCTCCTGGAATTATGATGCCAATTATTCTTAGATAAGATCAGTCCTTTGTACTGTCTTTTATATTTTATTATTACATATTATAACATAATATGTTATATATTGTTAAATATTAAGACATATATATAGCATCTTATTCACTATAATACAATATATTACATTGCTGTTATGTGTTATTTCCTATTATTTCTCCAGTTTGTCAAGATCTTGTGCCACAAATACTCTAAATTCATGATTCGAAAAGAAATACAAAATGTAGCTCCACTTTTTACCTGAAACGCATTTCCTTATTTATTAAACACACTACAAAATTGTCCAAAACAGAAGGCTCAGGCAAAATAAGGACAGTAACATTAGTTGAACACATTGCGTCACTAGCTGCTGATGAAACTGTTATGCATCATTTGTGCTAATCAGAGGATATTATACAGCATGAGTCAGGCTGTCACTGCTTTACAAATTAGCTATATAAACAGAGCTGAGAAGTGTGTTCAATAGCTCAAGAGTGAAACTGAGGCAGACAACCTTAGACGAGGATGAAGATTCTTTCGCTTGTCCTGTTGCTATATGTGGCTGTCTCCTCTGCTTTTCCTGTGGCTCCAGAGGCAGAAGATGAAGGAAAAACCCTACAGCTTGTAGAGGTAAATATTTTTCAGTGCATTTCTAAGTGAAACATAAGGTAGTCTGAGAAATAGCTATAACTGTAATTCTTTTCACAGAATATGGTTTCAAATTAAAGATGTACCATTTTGCAGACATTTCAAGAGAAAACTTTTCCTATTGATCTAGAAAACATGTGAAAATTATGTGGAACTTATTTACCCAAAAGTCATATGAATATTGTCTAACTTCATTTTTGATGTTGTTAGTAAAATAATAATAAAACTACCAAAGCATGAGTTCTAGCAGCAAGGCTCCTGGCTGGGCAGAAATAGTTAACAACAATTTACATTTCAGCATGTGCTTTGAAACTTGTGATAGGTCTTGTCTCCGCAACATAAGGTATAAAACTTGCTTGAAGTAGGCATGTATTTCAATGTTCTGTTGTATAGATCTTTTATGAAATATTTTGAAAAATATTTGAAAAATATGAGAAGTACAACACTTACATAGACACAACACTATTTATTGGAGACAAAATTGTTGAAATTTAGTAGGAAGACCCAAGTGCTGACTCTCTAGTAGTCACCTGCTTTGTTGGGAGTCCTGGCTGTGTGGAGTTTCACTGCCAATCTCTATTTCCTTGAATAAGACCAGTTATAAGCTTCTTCATAAATTTTGCTGTTATAGTAATTAGGCACCATGAATAATATGGAATTAATTATTAATAATAAATATTAGATTTTAAAGACATTTCTTCATATATTCCCTCAGTAAAATAAGAAATTCAGAAAACTATATGAAAACTGTAAATTATATCTGACTCTTCACACCAATTCCTGGAGAAAATAGGCTGTTCTTGCTCCTGGTAAACACAGGGCATGTTGATATGGGAATAGTTTAAGATTACGTAGAAAATTTAAATGTGTCTGAAGACAATACTGATACACCACAATGCTCTCCTTTTTTTAAATTCTGGTTCAGAGTTATCTACAGAATTACTATGATCTTCAAAGGGATCACCAGCCTCTTTTAAGAAACAAGGGCAAAATTCCCCTTGCTGCAAAGCTGAAGGAAATGCAAGAATTCTTTGGACTAGAAGTGACTGGGAAACCTGATCTTGACACTTTGAAGATGATGAAAAAACCCAGATGTGGTGTACCTGATATAGGCCAATACGTGTTCACAGAAGGGAATCCCAAATGGAAAAAAAAGAATCTGACATACAGGTAATCTTTCCTAAGCTGGTTCAAAAAAATATAAATCTAGCATTCCCAAATTTGGGGGGGTCTGAACTAAGTACATTATGCCATCCAGAGCGATTAATTGACTTTTGGAAGACAGGCACTCTAGAAGGCAGTATCTAAACTGAAGCCATTATTAATTTTCATTCATGAAAGTTATGTCCAAGATTTCTGACTTTTGCACAAATTACTATTTTTCAGCTAAAATGCTCTATTCTTAACGATATATAATGTGTTGGGTTTGCTTTGAAGGATTTTGAATTACACCCCAAAGATGAGACAATCTGATGTAAATGAAGCAATTCAAAAAGCTCTCAGTGTCTGGAGCAACGTGACACCACTGACTTTCCAAAAAGTTGAGGACAAAGAAGCAGATATAATGATCTCTTTTGCTTATAGAGGTAACATTGATATTTTTATGTATTAAACAGCCACCTGCAATCATAGGAATAATTTAGGATTCTGATTTTTTTTCCTCTTCATTTTAGACCACAAAGACAACTCTCCTTTTGATGGCCCCAATGGGCAGTTGGCTCATGCCTTCCAGCCTGGTGAAGGTATTGGTGGAGATGTGCATCTTGATGAGGAGGAAGCCTGGACAAAAGATGGAAGAGGTAAGGACTCTGTAACTGGATCCATTTATATAGTTTTGTCTTGCACAGTCTTAGCTCATGTGATGCGCAGTTCATGAGCCTGATTACAGGCAAGAAGTGAGAAAAAGTGGCAGAACTTGGCCTTTTAAATGGCTTTGCTCTTTTTTTTTTTTTCATTTGTAGGAATCAATTTGTAGAAAAGAGATTTCTAGGTCATAGTGGTTTGTATGACAACTAAGTCAGCACTTAAAAATACAGTTTTTGTTCAGATGAAACCTAAAACTTGGATACAGGAAGATCTGGTGGTTAACTTCTCAAGTCAAATCCTTTATCCTTCTTAACCTAGCACTTCAAAGTTTGGTGTTAACTAGGGTATTCAAGTAACACCAAAACTGTCACCTCAGCATTTGTTTTGTTTTGAAGGTTTTTTTCTGTTGGATCACTGAACCTCCACTCATCATAGGCATGATCTTTGGTCTGAGCAGTTTATGTGGTAACAGGAGAAACAGGATTTGAGGTTAAGACACGAGGACACTAAAGAAAGGACAATGAGACCACAGTTAAGGACAGACATTCCTTAAGCACCCATACAGCTCTTCTGTTACAATATTTTTGAGCTGTGATATTGATAGCATTGCTTCCAGCCTCTCTTATACTCATAGTGTGTTTTGGGAGGATGCATAAGTGTTTCCCATTTAGTCAACGGTGCTGAATACTGAAAAAGATTTTACCTTGTTTCATATGATTTTTATCCTACAGGCTACAATTTGTTCATTGTTATTGCCCATGAGCTTGGCCATTCACTGGGTCTATCTCATTCACATGATCCTGGAGCACTGATGTATCCTACTTACTCCTACACGGACCCCAGTGAATTCCTTCTTCCTCAGGATGACATTGATGGCATTCAAGCCATCTATGGTAAGAAAAAATATTTTTATTCAATTTTTCTACTTGAGAGGCTGATAAACAGTAATAAAACCACATTTAAGATATGCTTATTCCACCAAAATGAGAAGTTTAACTGTTGCTGAACAATGGATAATAAAAGAGAGAAAATTCCTGGTAGCTAACTTCAGCTGCAGTCCAGTTCTGCAAAAATCTCATTTTGGAAAATATGAACACAACTTGTTTTATCAACATTAAAAGCCTGTGTTTAGTGACAAACCCTTAGTTTAAAACTGTATGCCTTCTCATTCTCTGTAAAGAGGGTTCTTGGTGTCCTCAAAGACCTTCTGAACACTGTGTTTGTATTTCTCCATACTAAAAGATAAAATATTCTTCCTATAGGACTGTCTAATGCTGCTGTGCAGCCAACAGGACCCAAAACTCCACAAGCTTGTGACCCAAATTTGACATTTGATGCTATTACTACCCTACGTGGAGAAATAATATTCTTCAAGGGCAGGTAACAACAATAAGCATATATATAATCTCTTTAAAATATCCAGTAGTTTAAAAAAATCTGTAATGCATGAGGGAAAACCAACCTTTTGGAATGCAGTACAAAGAGGACTAGAAAGCCACCATAAATTTACACAAGTGAGAGTTTTCAAATCATTAATCCCAAGAGCCCTAGCTGATAAGAGCAGTGAAGGAGATAAGGACTTGTAGATTGTTTTCCAACTATTCTGTTGCTGTGGCCACTGCTGCAACAGACGCGTCTCTGAACTCAATTCAGCTAATAGCAAAGCAAGAGTATTCATTCATATATCCCTTAGCAATGTCTCCATTTTCTGCTACTCCTTTCTGCTACTCCTCCATACAAGAGCAGGGGCAGAACTGAAACCACTGTTATAAATCTGTCTGTTAAGTGGTTATTGAAGACACCTCTTGGCCTGCTTGTCTTACAGAGAAATAGAAGGGCTTACATTCGTGTTGCCTGACATTTAGCATGTGGCTGAGGTCCTAAAGTTAAGCACGCAGTTGCTCCAGATTTCCTTTACATTCAGTGGAGGGTACTCATCTCCCCCCTGTTATACTCCAGGCACTATAATAATTATTTTACACTTATGATAGGAATGGAACTATTTTATTACATAAATTTTGTTTAAACCAGATATATGCTGCGCAAACATCCTGTGAGGGCAGAGACGGAGCTCAATTTTATCTCATTGTTCTGGCCAAAATTACCATCACGAATTCAAGCTGCTTATGAAAACGTTGAGAGGGATGAAGTTTTACTTTTTAAAGGTAATGGAACTTGAAATCCTCTGCTTTTTCCAACCAGGTACTCCCTGCTTCTTTGAAAGCTATGAAATTACAGAAGTCAAAGTGTTTTTTAAGGAAAAACAGAGAATCTTACAAATCTGCAAATAATTAAACCAGGGGATCATAGACTTAAACTGCATTAAGGGATCTCCAGAGATCATAACCCTGAAAACTTGCCCCTCTGTTATAGTTAATACTCTAAAAAACAAGAAAATTACTTCCCTTCTTTAGGTCTAGTTCTCTTCAGATAACAGCATTTCACTTTATGCAGAAGGATTTTTGCTGAATTCAATTGGTAAATACAGGCATTTGTACACTACTGTTACTGATATGCTTATTAGCATTTTGTGATATTTGGGGAAAAAAAACAACGAAAAAATGTTGGAGGAAAAGTGTACTGTGAGAGGAAAATTGTTCACTGAAAAAAGATCAGTCTTTTTCTTTAAAGGTCTCAAATACACTTTAAGTGTCTCAGATACTTCATTATGCACATATTACAGTACATATTACCATATATGAATATGTTCATTGAATCTAAAATCACCAAAACATTTAGATTAAACATATGCACTTCTTAATAGTTTAATTTAATGCACATTTTCTAGTTTCAAAATATTATACGGCTCTATAATCAAATAGCATATTACAGGAATTTAATAAACTCAATATCCCAATCCAATGTCAGCGGATTAACTCATCAACCTCCAGCCCTCCCCAAGCTGTTACCCAGACAAATACTTTATATTCATTTGAAAAAAATCTGGGAAAAGTACTATCCATACACCTTCTGATTATAATGTTTTACTTATAGAAACAAAAGACATTTCCACTGTCTTCATGATGTAGTCCCAGTGTAAGAATCAGAGCCATTTTCTAAAATAATAAACTGGAAGGAATAATACTGGTATCTAAGACACATTGTTTGCTACCCATCTAAAACCCAATTAAGTGTTGTTCATAAATAACAAAACCAAATGAAATGTGCTCATATTTTTCAGAGGATAAATACTGGGTTCTCAGGGGATATGACATTGCACCTGGCTATCCTAAACCAATCTATCATTTGGGATTCCCAAAGACTATTAAAAGAGTTAATGCAGCTTACAATGATGAAACCACAGGGAAAACATACTTCTTTACAGCTGACAGATACTGGAGGTAAGGCTTAATGTTCATTTACTAGAATGCATATTTTCACTTGTCCCTGAGGACTGATGTATTACTATAAAGTTCAAGTGCAATTATGTTTACACCAGGTATATTGCAGAAATTTAAACAGGATTCTCTGGAAGTTTAAAAATTTTAAGCATTTGCGAGGAAATGTCAACATTTCTATATGATTTTTTTGCCATTTATTAGATTCCTGTATCAGGAATGTAACTACTTGCAACTGAATGAAACATCTGCCCAATAAAAGAGTGATTTTCTATTAAATTATTCGGTTTTTCTCCACAACAGAGCTGCTTTTCTGTGCAATGTTGTGATAATGTCCACTTTCCATTCACATTTCAAACAAAATGAACTGCTAATAAAAAGTGTTGTAACTGGATTTCTCTGTGAACAAACTATAAATATTCTCTAATTGTACAGATGGTCATATTTATAATTCAAGTATAGCTCATGACAAATTTCAGAGAGTAATTTTGTTTAAGAGGTACACAGTTGACACTAATACAAGTATGTTTCAGGAATGTGCTATCGTCTTCGACTCCCAGGTTTTACGTTTTGCTTTTATACTGAACTGGATATCCGTGCCTCAAAACAGTAACTCATTTTCTGTGCAAGTGATGGCCAAGGCTCTGAACAGTCCAGAAATGCATTAATAAATTCCTGGGCTGTATTCCCAAGGTCCTTGAGAGCCTTACTACAAACTTTACCAAAGGCAGGATTTTCAAATCTCAAGACACACAGATGCACCTTAATGCATAACAGGAAGCACCACAAAGCTACTTCAGCTAATCTTTAATAAGACTTCTTAGTAACAGTAGAGTTGCATATGTGTATGAATTTGCTTTGGACTTTCAAAATATTGTCTGCTTCCTCACAAACTGTAATGATGTTTCTTGTGTTAAGATATGATGAAAACAAAAAAACCATGGATCATGGTTATCCTAGGAAAATAGTCTCCGACTTTGGAAAAATTGGCAGAGTTGATGCTGTTTTCCAGAAAGATGGTAAGTAAAACATAGTTTTAATCTGGGTTTACTTGAATATTTGGGCTTCTGTAGATAGAATCATTTATTTTCAAAAATCTGTTATTAACCCTAATGAGATGGAAATGTAAAATAGCAAGTATAGATGGACTGTTTATATTGGGGTTTTTTTTTCCAAAATACTGAAGTGACCTATGAAATATAATTGGATTAAATTTTATTTCTAGGCTATATCTACTTCTTCCATGGAACAACTCAGTTCCAGTTTGATCCTCGTGCCAAACGGATTGTTGGACAAATGAAGAGCATCAGCTGGTTTAACTGTTAATTACAATGTTTTTCCATATGCACACTGTATTTTTTATGTGCCAAATTTTTCAGTATTTCATGACTATCAGGTCAGAATGGATTTCTGCCCAAATTCTGTGGGAGTATAGTCTTCTTAATTATTTATGGTAATGCATTTATATAATTCATCACAATTTCACCTGTTACATTAAAGTTTTCTAATAAATTATGTTTGTCATATCATTGTGTCCTTGATGTCTCATTTGTACTAATACTCAAGAGCCAACTGTAGCTTCCAAACACTAAAAAATATACTCTGGCATGAAACATCAGACCCTTTTCCCAAAGCGAGAGAAAGGAACAGTCACCTGGCCCTAAACTCCATCATCCCACACAAGCCCTGGTGAAAATTCTATGGGTAATTAGGCCAGTTGGGGCTCATTAACATCAGTTTACAAATCACGCTTCCACATTCTGTTTCTCTTTTCCCAGCTTTCACTCAGCCTTCCCTTCAGGGTGTATGTCTTTGCAAGTGTAGGCAGGGTTTTTTTTCATGTTTTGGGGTTTAGGAACTGGGTTTAAGCCTGGAAATGTAGATTAGGAAGGACCCCTGAAATCACTGAAACTAGTCCCTTGCTATCACAGGTAGCCACATCATATAACAGACAAATAAACCTCTTTACTCAAGGTTTTTTCAAGTGCTTACTACTCCAGTAGTTAGTAAATCCCTCCTAATTTCAGTGGGTTAAAGGATGAAGACGTTTGCTTAAAAATGAAAATTCTTGGCCAAAAATATTTCTGATACAAAAAGTTAATGGAAAAGACAGTTTGACTTCTAGCTTAACTGCAATTTTTTTAAATATCCTCAATTAAAATGGTGTTTGAAGGGTTATCCACATTCTCTTTAGTGTTTGTAGCTCAGCTGATACCATTAGAAGCCATATGACCATAATAAAATGTATTATCTTGTACAACATCTGTATTATTCGACATACTTCAGAGGAAGATTTCAGGTTATTGTATATAGAAGTAATTGCATTTTGAGAAAAGAATGTGTAACCTTATAAAAACATACCTGTTAAAATTTTTTCATTACTTAGCTGTCTGTATTACAAGCTTATTAAATTGTATCCTTCATATATAAAGAACAGACTTGGTGGTTCTTACATTTATTAAATTCAGGAGTAAAAATTAATCTAAATACTATTCAAAGATAAGAAATTGAATACTTGAAAATTAACTTGAATATTCTTTATAAAACCTAAAAAAAAAATTATAAAATAATAAAACTAAAATTAAATTACAATAAATCAAAGGCTTTGATGAAGAGGTTAAATTATGTGAATCCTCTAATTTAGGTGCTGGGTCTTTAATTCAAAATCTTAGTAGCAATACTATTTAATCACATTTTCTTGTGTAAACCAGTGCTACTGAACTACCAATGACAATTAAATCAAATATTGTTTTAGAAGTATATAAATCTAAATTGATTATGATAGTCTACAAACATTACACAAGATTACAGGGAAAAATAATATTTCTCACTAGACAAATTACGTATTAAAAAATAAAAGTTGAGGGCACATGTTCCCATCAGATATGAAGTAGAAGCAGAATATCTCAAAGCAATGCCAGAAGAGCCCCTCAGACTTAGAGCAGAACACTAATCCCTCTCTAGAAGAAAAAAGTAGTGGGCACTCATGGGGCAGAGAAAATGTTAAATGGGAAGTGAGGGGTAAGGAGGTGATTATGTTTTGGAGGAAAGAAAGAGATAAAACATAATTTACAAACCATGGAAGATGAAGAAGTTAAAGAAAGGATGAAGTTATAAAGGCATATTTTCAGTCCATGTCTTTTGGTATCCTGTGAAGTTCTGAGTTTTAGTTGACAGGCACATAGTTTTGTAATTTGTTTTGTGGATTTCCCTTGAGCAGGAAGACTGAGAACTCAAGTGGTTTCTTTGTGAGAAACATTCCCCATGCTTATATGACTGAATATTTCCTTTGCCTGCGTGAGCATGGTGATTGCTCCATTTCAGCCACACTATTAGGAGGAGGGTGTGTCTGATGCTGGCAGCTCTTGCCTGCCTACAGGCACAAGCACTGCTTTCAGTAATTTGAAATCTGAATGTTGATTCAAGCTCAGTACAGTCACCTGCCATTTTCTTACTCCCTTTTAATAAGTTTATGGTCTGATTTGCTAATTATTGTACTAGGGTACAGTACCCTACCACTCCCTAGTGTCTGGTTACTGTTTCTGTGTGTAGTCGTAGCCCATATCGTTATTAACTGAGACAGATTTGCCCAGGCAGGAATCTAATTCCCTAAACATGTGTTTAGTGCATTTGAGGTGCTGTAGGGTATCCAAGTCACCCATGAAGGTATGAAAGAAGACTTCTGGAAGACCAGCACTTCCCAAAGACCCACAAAGCCTACACTCTCTCTAAGGACCTATGTTCAGGTGGTTGAATCCTGCCCTCACAGGTTACAGTCTTTGCTAAAGTTTTGCTAAGGGTCAAATACATTATTTGAACTATTCGCCATTGTCCCATGTTTTTCACTCAAGCTGAGTTGACTATGGTGGGATTGAGCCTGCAAAGTAGTGGCTCAGCTCAGCTGCCTGAACAGGTATCTAGTGACTTTAAGGTGCCTGAAGTTTTCCGATTGACCTCCAACTACAAGTCTAGAAGCCACCCTCTAGGTCCTGGGTCACCAGGCCTGTGTCACCAGGCCTCTGTCAATGTCTCAGGTTCACTAGACTGTCTCAAAAGCACAGCAAATCACTGTTTAGGGGGCTTAATTGCAGCCTGAGTGTTTTCATGTGATCTCAGGTTTAGGCCCTTATCATAGTCAATGACGTTGGTCAAAACATTTGGTGAGCTCCTGAGAGCTGCACAAATCATCCTAAGTCTTCCTCCTACATGCGGTCAGATGAAATGTTCTCTAGGTGCCATTTGCCCATAGTGATTACATTTCTGTGGCAAGCAAGCTTAGACAGTTAACTCATGTGCAGACACCCATGTTGTGAACACAGGAAAGTTGAATCCCTGCTGATATTGTGTTAAGATCACCACAATACAGCAGTATTGATGATTCCTATGATGCTCTGTGTAGCATCATTTGCTACTACTGCTCTGATGAGGATAGGCAACAACTTTTCTGGGTTAAAACATAGGTCATGTTACTGAAGTCTGGATAAAAACAATTCTAGGACAAGAAAATAAGTTACAGGGTAGATCAACATCTACCAACTCTAACCAGTGTCAAAGATAAATATTAGGAAACCATAACTAGCATCTGCTTATACAGCTGCTTCTTTTCCCACACCTCAAGGCCAGCTATAGGTGTATTTGTGAAACATCACTTGCGAAAAAACATGTTGCGAAAAAACCTCTCCCCCATGGGTAGTGGGAACTAGCTGTTATGTTGTGTAGGTTGTTAAGTTGCAAAACCCTAAAAGTGGTTTGAGTGGCATAGGCCTCCATCATCTGTCACTCAAATGTCTTCTGAGCAAAAACTAATGTAGCTTGAGCTGTTAGATGAAACTAGAAATGTAGTCTAAATTAGTTATTTAAGCTTCTCTATGTTCAGTAAAGACAGAGAGCACCTATTCATCCTATTCTAAGATAGCTGGTTGAATCACTCTCCAGAGTTATCATAAAATCATAGAATGGTTTGGGTTGGAAGGGACCATAAAGATCATTTAGTTCCAACCTCCCTGCCATGGGCAGGGACACCTTCCACTAGACCAGGTTGCTCAAAGCCCCGTCCAACCTGGCCTTGAACACTTCCAGGGAGGGGGCAGCCACAGCTTCTCCGGGCAACCTTTTCCAGTGCCTCACCACCCTCACATTAAAGAATTTCTTCCTTATAGCTGATCTAAATCTGCCCTCTTTGAGTTTAATATGTATTTCTTCATTTTCTATAGAAGAATGCTTAA